>NC_069714.1:11319729-11577229 GCF_027358585.1 Pangasianodon hypophthalmus
TGCACTATAGGCTCGATGTTTATTGAATACTTTTAGCAGTTCTTTTTATATAAAGCCTAGTTTGGTGTGTTTTCTGGAGCATGTGGAAATGTGACACAAGAAATGAAGAAATCTTAAAAATTTAAGCCCTCTTACCTGTTGAGGACATCGTTCAAGGTTTCTGGATCAGTGTTCCAATCAGATCTGATAGCTTAAGGTGCAAGGATATTTTCATATTTTATTTTATTTTATATATATATATATATATATATATATATATATATATATATATATATATATATATATATATATACATATATATATATATATAATGCAGATGCAGATGCAAGGATATTTTCATATTTTATTTTATATATATATATATATATATATATATATATATATATATATATATATATATATAATGCAGATGCTTGAGGACACTGTATCATAGAAATGGGGGATGATTTTTTTAAACTGTCACATTAATACTGATAAGTACATTTTGATATATGAAAATCAACAATGTTATCGCAATCCAAGAGTGTGTGATGATGAACACATTTAAGGCAATTCCTGTCTTGTGTCTGAAACTAAATAATGTTCTAAGACTGTTTTCTCCTACCTTTGTCAGGGGAAGAAAGCAGAGCTAAAATCCTACATCATCGAGCTCAGTAAAGAGTTCTCCATCCTGTCCCAGTTCACCAGCTTTGTTGCCATTGAAGAGAGAGTAAGATTACTTCAGCTTGACAGATGCCTTTTAACACACACATTAATTTCTTATATGAAAAATCAGAAGATTGTTGCACAGTATTTAATATCACTCAAGTTTAAATAAATAAATAAGCATTTTTGACCCAAGCAGGTTTAGATTGTTAATATATGGAAGCATGCTATGGCCTTCACAATTGTCACCTCAGTTGAACACTTGTGGGCTGATGTGTTAGACAGCGCTGTCCACCACCATTATCAAAACATGGTGGTTATAACAGCAAAAGAAACAGCCTGGGACGTTCAACATACACATATGAGTGTGATGTTCAGGTGTCCGCATACTTTTGGCCATATAGTGTATGTGTGCATGGATAATGTGCTATAGGTTTGTGTGTTGCTGTACTGATATGGACAACAATTGCTTAAACAAGTCCCATTCAAATTTAAATAGACACTTATTCTGTGGCATAAAGCATAACTGCAGTAATTTTTAACTCCTTATTTCTGTGTAGGACCAGGAACAGCTTGACTCCGGTTTTACTGACATCCCTAAAATAATTGCAGAGGAAGATGTGGATATTCTCTCTTATATGGGCTGGACCGAACAGAAACAGGTATCTTTGTTCTTTTATGGCAATAATAACAATACAGTTTACTTATAAGACATTTTACTAACCTAAAGATACTTACATTAAAATTATACACAAATAAACATGAAAACACATAAAGACAGATAAGCTTACATGGCAAATAGGAGGTGACACAGAAGGGACAAGTAGCTGACAAAAAGGGGGAGAGGACACAATAAAAGAAATAGTATGTGTCCATCCAAACAGTGCTAATGAGAATTAGTTTCTTCTTCAGAGCTATACAGAGTGAGTTGTTTCCTACAGTATCACGTATAACAATTTATCTTTGGAATTTATCTCTGAATTGTGATAGGTCAGTGGCAAACAGGTTTAAGTTAAAATAAAAAAAAAAATTTAGTGCATTTGCAAAGTGTAAAAATCTGAGCGTTGCACAATTCCCAATCTAGATTTGTCTTTAGATAAACTGGCACTTGCTTTCTGCATAGGAAACAGCAGCAATTTTGCCACTCATTATCTGATTCACCCAGCCAACTGAAACTGAACCCATAAAGCACCCATAAAACACAGCTGATCACATCTTCACAGCTAATTGTAGCCCTAAAAGCAACAAAAAAAAAACAGAGCATGAGATTCCTCGATTATGATAAGGTATGATAACGTAATATACAGTGCTTTGCAAAAGTATTCATACCCACTGAACTTTTCCACATTTTGTCACGTTACAACCACAAACAAAAATGTATTTTATTGGGATTTTATGTGACAGACCAACACAAAGTGGCACATAATTGTGAAGTGGAAGGAAAATGATAAATGATGTCCGAAATTTTTTACAAATAAATATCTGAAAAGTGTGACGTGCATTTGTATTCAGCCCCCCTGAGTCAATACTTTGTAGAACCACCTTTTGCTGCAATTACAGCTGCAAGCCTTTTGGGGTATGTCTCTACCAGCTTTGCACATCTAGAGAGTGAAATTTTTGCCCATTCTTCTTTGCAAAATAGCTCAAGCTCAGTCAGATTGGATGGAGAGCATCTGGGAACAGCAGTTTTCAAGTCTCGCCACAGATTCTCAATTGGATTTAGGTCTGGACTTTGACTGGGCCATTCTAACACATGAATATGCTTTGATCTAAACGATTCCATTGTAGCTCTGGCTGTATGTTTAGGGTTGTTGTCCTGCTGTAAGGTGAACCTCCGCCCCAGTCCCAAGTCTTTTGCAGACTCTAACAGGTTTTCATCTAAGATTGCCCTGTATTTGGCTCCATCCATCTTCCCATCAACTCTGACCAGCTTCCCTGTCCCTTCTGAAGAAAAGCATCCCCACAACATGATGCTGCCACCACCATGTTTCACGGTGGTTATGGTGTGTTCAGGGTGATGTGCAGTGTTAGGTTTCTGCCACACATAGCGTTTTGCATTTAGGCCAAAAAGTTAAATTTTGGTCTTAGCTGACCAGAGCACCTTCTTCCACATGTTTGCTGTGTTCCCCACATGGCTTGTCGCAAACTGCAAATGAGACTTCTTATGGCTTTCTTTCAACGATGGCTTTCTTCTTTCCACTCTTCCATAAAGGCCAGATTTGTGGAGTGCACGACTAATAGTTGTCCTGTGGACAGATTCTCCCACCTGAGCTGTGGATCTCTGCAGCTCCTCCCGAGTTACCATGGGCCTCTTGGCTGCTTCTCTGATTAACGCTCTCCTTGCCCGGCCTGTCAGTTTAGGTGGACGGCCATGTCTTGGTAGGTTTGCAGTTGTGCCATACTCCTTCCATTTTCAGACAATGGATTGTACAGTGCTCCGTGAGCTGTTCAAGGCTTGGAATATTGTGTTATAACCTTACCCTGCTTTAAACTTCTCCACAACTTTATCCCTGACCTGTCTGGTGTATTCCTTGGTCTTCAAGATGCTGTTTGTTCACTAATGTTCTCTAACAAACCTCTGAGGGCTTCACAGAACAGCTGTATTTATACTGAGATTAAATTACACACAGGTAGACTCTATTTACTAATTAGGTGACTTCTGAAGGCAATTGGTTCCACTGGATTTTAGTTAGGGGTATCAGAGTAAAGGGGCCTGAATACAAATGCACGTCACACTTTTCAGATATTTATTTGTAAAAAATTTTGGACACCATTTATCATTTTCCTTCCACTTCACAATTATGTGCCACTTTGTGTTGGTCTGTCACATAAAATCCCCATAAAATGCATTTTTGTTTGTGATTGTAACGTGACAAAATGTGGAAAGGTTCAGTGAGTATGAATTTTGCAAGGCACTGTATAATAGTTAAACATTTTTATTTTAGTGCTGTGTTCTGCTTCTTTTGTAGTGGAGTCAAGAGTTACAATATTGCCTTCTGGAAGACGTTTCTGAAGGATCCTCACAGGTGAGATGTCATAAGAATGGATAGTTAGGCTTAATGTTGGAAAGTTAGAAAGACAATGAAAAAGATCAGACTAGCTAACTAGCTAACATTACCAGTGCTCTTAAACAAAGATTTTGTAAAAAATTATTTTTCATAATTAGTGGGAAAAGGACCGTCTGACGTTTATGAAGTGTACATGTGTTTTGTTTATGCTTGTTCATATATAGTTACATCCAGAAATATTGGCACCCTTTGAAAGAATATTCAAGAATTGTAGTATAAAATAAATATTACCCACAACAAATGAACAAAATAACCAAGGGTGCGCATTAAATTAATATGAGTGTATCACAGTCCAGCTGTACTGAACCTGTGTGTAAGATTGTTTACATTTACTGACTATTTAACATTTTTTTATGTCTGTTCCATTTCTGTCTTGCAGCACTCTTTAAACCTGTGTTCTGCTGCAGAAGACAGATTTAATGTATATGCTGATAAAGATGAATACAGTGAAAGTGAGTCATCATTAATGGGAAGTTGCCTTGAGTCACTATTAATGGCAGCTGACGATCTCCCTTCTGAGCATGAGACAGTTTTTGAAGCTTCTCCCTGCAGAGCGTCCACAGATACAGACGAATATACACACTCATCTCGTCCACCTCTGCAGAGAAAATTCTCCTCACGATCAAACATTAAAGCTAAAGCTTTAATGCGGTCCAGGGCCCGGGTTAACATGGCACCCATGTCTTCAGAATTTGCCCTCCGTAAGGAACCTTCAGGAACTTCTCTTATTTGTCCTCCCAAAAACATGATGGAAGAAGGCAATGCCCTCTCTGATGCTCTCTCTTCTCCCAGAGGACATGCCTCTGCTAGACTCAGCATGCCTGCAGCTAATTGTCTTGCAGCTCATGATGTTGATTCTGCTTTTGCTCGCATTACCTCAGCTACTTTTGATGCCCTTAATCTTAGTGCTGTAAGCAGTTCTTCCATTCAGTCCACCCAGGGATTTTCTTCTCCTCCCAGTATTGGTTTTAAAGTCCCTCCTCCCCCTCCTCCTTTTTGTTTAGGAGCATCTCCTCTTCCTCCTCTCGTCTATGGCAGTGCCCCTGCTCCTCCTCCTAGTGATAGTATGGGTTTCCAAGCTCCTCCTCTTCCTAGTGCTGTTTTTGGAGCCGCTCCTCTTAATCTTAATTTTGGAGTCTCTCCCCCTCCCAGTGATAGTTTCACAGCAACTCCTCCTCCTAGTCTTCTTTTCGGAGCTGCTGCTTTTCGTCCATCTAGTATTGGGTTTGGACCCCCTCCTCCACCTCCTAGTGTTATTTTTGGAGACCCTCCCTCTCCTGCTGGATTCAGATCTTCAGCTTTTCCTCCCCTTCCTCCCCTTCCTCATAGTATTTGTTTTAGAGACATTCCTTATTTTTCTAGTGTTGATTTCGAAGAACCTGCTCCTCCTCCTCCTAGTGCTGGTTTTCGTGTTGGAGCCCTTGCTCGTTCTGTTGTAGCTGATACTCCTTCTTCTGGTCCTTTTTCCAAAAGTGGCTCCCTACCTGTTGAGGCAGTAGGTAAGTTCTACCACATTACTGGCTGGATGTTTATATATTTACATTTACAGGTTAATCCATTACTTGGATTTAATAAAATTCTTCCATTCTCTGTTCTCCTAGCTGAAATGGGCATCAGTTCAGCAGGTTTAGGCTTTCCCAAAGCTCAGAATCAATTCTTAAGTAGGGCCATGAAAAGAAGAGTACAAAAATGCAGTTTTGAATCATTCAGTGCTAAGAGCCACAGCACAGTTCCTCTTGAGGAAACAGAGAGCTACCAAGTGCAGACAGACAGCATAAGTGAACGATACAGACGACCTGACAGAATCAACTGGGAGGAGCTGTTTAACCTTCAACACCAGGTACATATATGCCTGTGTACATCACACATACATTCTACCACATGTATGCTGAAATTAAATGCCACCCATAAGTAAGGGCAAGTGACATCAGAATTCAATTACTATTATTAATTAAAGCTTAACACATGAATATAAGAAAAATATATAGTAGTTCATCTAATGCTCATGGGTATTTTTTAACATATTTATTTTAGAATATATTTCATATTTTTATTCACAGCTATTACAGGCAATATCCAGGCAAAATTCAGGCAATAGATGTATCTGAATTTAAGGCAGTGAGCTTCCAGTCAACCCAGTTGCAAGCATTTTGCTGGTTAAAACCACAGAGCAGCCAAATTTCCCATTACTATGCTCACCTAAAAATACCCAATGTGTTTGTGTTTAAAAGTGTTTTTTGGATTTTTTTTTTTTTTTTTGGTCTTTAATGTTTAACACAGGATGGCTATTGGGAATGTACTGGGACGCTAAGTAGATTCCTGGGCCTGGATGTAGACTTCTTTGCTAATGTCTTCCTGAAAGAGAAAGGCATCTGTTCTTTGGGTAAATCCAATTTATTTTTACTTTAACTCCTACTGATCGCTTTGATTATCCCTGAGTGCTTTAACAACAGAAAATGCTTTGCAAGGAAGATAAATAGAACTAGACATGCTGCAGAATATAATGACAAAGTAAAGGCAAATACAATAGCATCTTTTTAAGGTGTTGACAGTAATAATCTCCAATAAGTGAAGGCCATAGCATATGATTTACATCATTTTCATACTCCACAAAACATTCAGTGAGCCCTCATGTCCTGTATATGTGAACAATTTTATCCTGGAAGATTAAAAAAACTCCCATTAGGATAGAAATGTTTCATCATGGGATAAAGGTGATCAGTCAGAATAGCTGATACAGTCAGAATAACTGTCCTACAACTGTATTGATTTGCAGTGAGCTTTTCTTAAGGGGACAAGTGGTCCCAAACAATGCCACCAAACTAAATATCTTCACAGCATAACAGAGCTACTGATTCAATCTGTTTCACTTTTTTTTTTTTTCAGCTCAAAATATCACTCATAGTGTTGACAAATTGATATAGTTAAAACATATTTGAAACCTTAAATTCACTTCCTAGATTCAATTCTTTGGTCTGTAGTTGTTCTGGTAAGCTTAAATTTATGATGAATTCTGCTTTGAAGGAAACACACTATATGTTAAATCTTTTGGACCGGTGTGTGTTTCAGGTGCAAAGGCTCATGCTGACATCCTGAAGCTGGTAGCCACGCTGCTGGTGCTACAGTTGATGCGAGTGATGAAGATGGCAGACGGGGAGCTGTTCCAGTCTCTGTTCCGTCTCAGTGACCACCCTGAGCCCAGGCAAGGGGCCCTGCTTGTTCTGCATTTCCTTTACTTTCCAGCAGTGTTGGTGGCAAGGCATTTTGGTCATGTCCTATTATAATGTGTTTGTGGTGTAGGCCAGCCTGCTGGGAGGCAGTGAAGAGGGCAGTGGAGTGGGTGTGCTGGGCAGACAGACAGTACCCATGTGTGTGCAGCAGGCTGGAGTTTGGCTGGGACTGGGAGTCCTGCACACGCCAACTGCTGGGATTGGACGCGCTACCCCCCTTCTCACCTCTGATTCCTGTGCTCCAGAGAAGTACACGCCTGCCAGTCATGTAGAACCCAGACTTCCAAATCAGCACAGCTCCTCTGGGCCTTTTAAACTTTTTTTTTAAAGATATTTCAATTATATTACATTACTAACCAAACAAAATAAATATTGGGTGTGGATAGATCAGAGTATTGTACTCAGCTGGCCACTCCAGTGGTCACTATGACAAATTAGGAATTGCTGAAAAAACCTCTTGGATTATTAAAGTAGGTTGAAGAAACAACACATATTCGTATTAATTCTAATTGCTGATACAGCATTCACTTAAATCAGTTTCAGTGTAATTACCAATTTGAATATTTACATAGAAAATGTTCCCCTTTTGTCTCATGACTGTGACAGAAGTTATTGTTATTGATCCTCTTCTTCATCTTCATCATCTTCTTCTTTTTCTTATTTTTGTTCTTCATTCCCACCACCTACTGAACTGATGTATTGTGAGCATTGAGGATGGAACTTGATTGATGGGAACATCATTAAATAAAAAATACAGTAGGTAATAAATATACGCTACGTCATGTTAGTCAATACTGTTGTGTTTAGGTGATTTAGTCATGCATTATATACTCTATTTTGATCAAGGCAATTTGTAAAATAATCTGCATTGTTATATTTCATAATCCTATACAGCTACCAGATGTTTGCCAGTCATGAAAAGTGACCTGTTTAAATGTGTACACATGACAAAACTGAATTAAGTGTTGTGTAGTTTGCCGATTATCAGAGAAGTCAGTTTCTCAGCACAGTCACTGCTACTTCCCTGATAGCTTCCCCAGTAGCAGCAGATCCTTTAAGTCCTGTAATTTGAGAGGTGGGGCCTCCATTGACCGGGCTTGCTTGTACAGCACATTTGTCCCACAGATGCTTGATCGGATTAAGATCTTGGGAATTTGTAGGTAACACTGCATACCAGGAACACCTCACAAGACCTGCCGTTTTGGAGATGCTCTGACCCAGCCATTTATGCATCACAATTTTGCCCTTGTTAAAATCTTTCAGATCTTTACACTTGCTAATTTTTCCTACTTCCAGCACATCATCTTTGAGAACTGACTGTTCACTTGCTACCTAATATATCCCACCCCTTGAAGGGTGCCATTGTAATGAGATAATCAATGTTATTCACTTCACCTGTCAGTGGTTTTAATGTTGTGGCTGATCAGTGGGTGTATGTGTTTATATATGTGTGTGTATGTGTATACATATTATGTTTCAACTTTATTGTGCAGAGTACAAGTACAGAGCCAATGAAATGCAGTTTCACATATCCCAGCTTGTTAGGAAGCAGGGGTTTTATATATTTATATATATATATATATATATATATATATATATATATATATATATATATATATATATATATATATATATATATATATATATATATATATATATATATATATATATATATAGTTTCATTGTCTCTCTCTCTTTCTGTGTGTGTGTATATATGTATGTATATATATATATATATATATATATATATATATATATATATATATATATATATATATATATATATATATATATATATATATATATATATACACACACACACACACACACACACACACACACACACACACACACACACACACACACACACACACACACTGTATATAGACACACTTACTGAACACATTATAAGGAACATCCTGGAAGTAGCCATTAGGAAATGCGGAAATTGTGGACATGAAGGGATGCACATGGTCAGCAACAATAGGCTGTGGCATTCAAGCAATGATTTATTGGTATTAATGGGCCCAAAGTGTGCCAAGAAAACATTCCCCACACCTTTACACCACCTCCACCAGCCTGGACTGTTTACACAAGGCAGGTTGGGTCCGTGGATTCATGCTGTTGGCGCCAAATTCTGACCCTACCATCTGTGCGCCTCAGCAGATATCGAGATTCATCAGACCAAGCTATGTTTTTCCAGTCTTCAACTGTCCAGTTTTGGTGAGCCTGTGCCCACTGCAGCCTCAGCGTCCTGTTCTTGACAGAAGTGGAACACAATATTGTTTTCTGCTGCTGTAGCCCATCCACCCCAAGGTCCAATGTATTGTGCATTCTGAGATGCTTTTCTGCTCACCACAATTGTACGGAGTGGTTATCTGAGTTACTGTAGCTTTTCTGTCAGCTCAAACCAGTCAGGCCGTTTTTTGTTAACCTCTCCCATCAACAAGGCTTTTCTGTGCGCAGAACTGCCACTCACTTGTATTTCTTTATTTATTTTTTTCTTTACAGAAAGAGAGAGAGACAATGAAACTATATATATATATATATATATATATATATATATATATATATATATATATATATATATATATATATATTATATTAGTCCATCCTTAGTCCATCCACCTTAGTAGTCCGTCATGGTTGCTTGAAGTATCCTTGAGATATGCCTAGAACTCAATTGTAGTCCACCTGTTGCAATTTGAATTGATTGGACATAGTTTCAAAATGTACACACCAGGGTCTATAAGGGCCCTAAATTTACACTGCATTGTCAGGACAAAAACCAAGCCATGAAGTCCAAGGAACTGTCTCTGGTTCTCCGCTGTCAAATTGTGGCAAGGCATAGATCAGGGCAAGGATATATAACAATTTCTAAGGCTTTGAGTGTTCCCAGAACCACAAAGCTATGGTGTGCTTCTCAGCGGCAGGGACAGGGAGACTGCTAACAATTGAGGGATGGGTGAAAGCAGCCAAATACAGGAACATTCTTGAAGAGAAGCTTCTCCATGGTGCACATAAACTCAAAGTGGGGTGACATTTCACTTTTCAACACAACAATGGCCCTAAGCATACAGCCAGAACAACATTGGAGTGGCTTCAGGGCAAGTCTCTGATTGTATTTGAGTGGCTCAGCTAAAGCCCAGACCTAAAACCCATCAAACATCTGTGGAGAAACCTGAAGATGGCAGTTCACAGATGCTCACCATCCAATTTTACAGAGCTTGAGAGGATCTGCCATGAAGAATGGGATAAACTACCCAAATCCAGGTGCAAAGTTTGTAGAGATGTATTCAAGAAGACTGGTAGCTGCCAAAGGGGCTTCTACAAAGTATTGAATAAAAGGGCTGAATACTCATGTGAATAAGAAATTTCAGTTTTTGATTTTTAATGTATAGTTAATATATACTTCAATTAAAGGTTAGAGTTCTCTCATATTTTCAGTGTGAGATTAAGATAATTAACCACAAATACACTTATTTAGAACAAAAGCAATTAGAGCAAATGTTCTCTTTATATCTTTAAGAGCCGCTAAACTAATCACTGAGTATTGAAAGTGTTTCCGTCACCTAGTAGACATGTTATTTGGCATTTTATTTAATTATGTATAGAAATCGTCACAGTACTGCAGTAAAGAGAAACCATGGTAAACACAATTCACTCAGGTTTGATACCAAGCGCAAAGACATTTAAATAAAAAGAAGTAAGAAAATAATTTTGTTATACTAGCAGCATATATACGTGTTATACATGTATGTTCTGTTTAAAGAAGACAGTTAATTCATATAATAACTCAAGCAGTTTTACAAGAATTACATAAGGTTGTTTTTATGTAAATCCCAGCATGAGAACACAATAAAGTAAAACTGCTTACCAAGTGCGATAATATTGTTAATATTGTTAATTAATACTGGAAAGCGCAGACCATATTCAATAGCTTAAGCAGTTTTACCGGTAACAGTCTTAGGCACATGCAAAGAAATGCTGTAGAGCAAAGATGCCTTCAAAAATAATGAAACTAAATGTTTCTACATTAAAAAATTACTGTAAAGAGCAGTAAACAGTAGTAAATGAAACAAAGTCAATATTTGTTGTGACGATCCTTCACTTTAAAAAAAATAGTAGTCTCAGGTACAGTGTGTGCAGTTTTATAAGGAAATGAGCTGTAAGTGTTACTGAGCATCTTGCAGAAGCAGCAATTATAATCAGTCAAGGTTTTTTCTGTTCTAATACCCGTGAACTCCTACCCGTGACTGCTGATTGCAGAGAGATGTTATAATAAAACACAAAACAAGATGGAGAAAGAGGGATGTGATTGGTCCGCTTGGCTCATGGGGCGTGGCCTGGTGCAGCTGTTTGACACTCTGTGTCACATATCATATATCAGTATTTTAGAGGAAAGTGTCCTCTGAGGTAAGCTAATAGAATAAGCTAATAGAGTTAGTGCCACTCTGTCAAGTCTTTCTTTGTGTGGGCTACGTCCCAATCCAACACACACCCATGAACATAGCATACTTGGGTCATTTCAGCATTTGAGGACATGTTATATATATATATATATATATATATATGTATTCCTGCACTTTTATTAAATAAGAGTAAACTATTAGAAAATGTTGTTATATTAAAACAAATGTCTTTTTTTTTTGCATTTTCTCACATTTCATCACCCCTGTTATGGACATATGGCTATCCATCCATCCGTCTACTCTGGAGCCTTTGCCAGGGAACTCCGGGCACAAGGGTGCCAACCCATCGCAGGGCACAGTCGCACACACACTCGCACACTATGAACAATTTGGAAATTCCAGTCAGCCTACAGCACATGTTTTTGGGCTGGGGGAGGACACCCCTGAAGCACGGGGAGAACATGCAAACTCTGTGCCCCCAACCCCGGAGGTGTGAGGCAAATGTGTTAACCACTAAGACACCATGCTCCCCACATATGGCTATATGAAGGGAATATCTTGCAATGAATTAGTAGCATTAAAAAAAATTTTATATCACTTTATTGTTTTCCAAGTAAATAACAAGTGATTGTGCAAAAATATTAATTGACCAAAATCTACTTTTCATGTAATTATTGTCTTACCATAAAAAGCAGAGATCTGGGCCTCTTAATCATTAGAGAAAATGACATCAAATCTGTTATTTTCCTAAATATTTGTAAGTAACGTGATTGACAGTGTTTAAACAGGGTTGACATTGTTGTGTTATATGGCATTAAGTGAAGTAGTCAGTGAAGTAGTCTTTTAATTTTCCTTTAAGTTTATTCTGATATGATATTGTAGTGTTTTAAAATATTTAGAAAGGTATTTCAGTTTAAAAGGTTCTGACCAGCAGAATGACACATTTTTTGCAGTCAAGACATTTGTGGTGCTATCAACTTTGACAGCTGAGAAATTCTAAAGTAAGCATAACAATAAAAACTATACAGTGTATAGACATTTCATTAATAATTCACATTTCGAAAATGGAAATGTTTCAAAGGCTAAGCAAATGTAACTATTTAAAACATTTAATACAACATTAATGCTTGAGATGCATTAATTAATGCTTAATTAATGTTTAACATTTTTAAATTTATGCATCAAAAGAAACATTTTATAACCATTCAAACATTTTTAAAATGTGAGGAATGAATTAAAAACTATAAATTTCAGACGATTTAATTATTCAGAAGACATCAATTAGAAAACTGCAAAATTATACCAACTGTGTAACTATATTTCATGTAACTCTTCTTTACTTCATATTTTTTATTCTGAAATGTTGATCTTTAATTTTGTAGCTCAGACCATATGTCTCGGACACCTCTCACATGGCGTGCAGTAAAAGACCTCGGTGGTGGAATTAACCAAACAGTGTCATCATTGGGGGACCATATCTTGTCTCCCCTTAATGGCCGGAAGAAGCAGTTTGCTCCTATATGCTGCAAAAATTTCACTTGTGCGTAGCCGCCTTCTGTGGCCATGATTATTCCGGGGTACAGATCTTCCTTCTATTTTACAATGCACCTTTTTCCAAGTATTTTTGTGCTATAAAATCAAATTTCTAATGGACAGAAAGATGCTTTAGGCTCCTTGAAATTGAATTCCTGTGTGTAGTATCAGCTGCACTGAAGTACCTTTGCAATGGTACACATGCAGCTCACATCATGATATATCAGCTGTGCTGGGTGTGTTGTTACAACTTGGTGAATGCACTTTGTCCTTTGTGAAATAAAGTCACGTGACTTACCCCGTTATAACAAGGCTGACAGAAAGTTGAGGACAAGTTTAAAATGATCTTTTTTGCACTATTTATGCATTAAAATATGATTTTAATAGTTGTGTGTATACGCTCAGGGACATGCCATTTTACTGCATTTACAACTTTGGAAAGTTAATTTCCAAATTAACTTTTCTTTTTTAATTAACAAGTTCTTTTTTAATTTTTAAAAAAGAAAATAAAATGTCAAATATTGAGTGTTTGTATTGACAAAGAATATGTAGAAGGTGATTATGCTTAGTGTATTTGTAAACTATGTATGTTTTATTCATTAAAATGTCAAAGGGAGAGAGCTTGTCCTCAGATGCTGGAATGACCCACCTGTTCAGCGTGGTAGTAAGTGGTTTGGGATATAGTCCTCAATTCATGTGTGTACTGAGTCTTGATAAAGTGGCATGGCTCATGGAAATCCTATGCTAAGGAAAACATCCAGAACCCGTATTTGATTTTTCTGCCTATGCTTTTATCTCTCTTATAAAAATGTAATGGCTATATTATGGCTATATTCAATGACTGCTCTGTGGTTCTGGACCTGAAAAATGTCCCTTTTAAGGAGAATAGAAAGCTGATGACTGCTATATTAGACAATGGAGGAAACATTATCTTATCTTATGTAGTGAAGCAAAAGGTATATGCTTTTTTCTTCCTTGACTTCTCCTGTATAACTACACTCACTGGTCACTTTAACAGGAACATCAGTATATATGCTCATTCGTGCAGTTATCCAATCAGCCAATCATGTGATAGCAGCACAATGCATAAAATCATTTGAATATTTCAGAAACTCCTGATTTCCTGGGATTTTCACATACACACAACAGCCTCTAGAGTTTACATGGAATGGTGCAAAAAATTAAAAAGCATCCTGTGAGTGGAGGATCTGCAGGCTGAAACAGCTTGTTGATGAAAGAGATCAGAGGAGAATGACCAGACTGGTTTGAGCTTACAGGAATAACTCAAATAACACTCTGTACAACTGTGGTGAGCAGAAAAGCATCTCAGCATGCACAAAACATCGAACCTTGAAGTGCATGGGCGACAACAGCAGAAGACCACATCAGGTTCCACTCCTGTCAGCCAAGAACAAGAATCTGAGGCTATCATGGGCACAGACTCACTGAAGCTGGACAGTTAAAGACTGGAAAGACCAGGTGATTTTTTTTCTCTAACCTTCAACTGTCCAGTTGTGTGTGAACATCCAAGGAGATCAGCAGTTTCTAAAATGCTCAGACCAGCCCATCTGGTACCAACATCCATGCCACAATTAAAATCAAAGCACATTATTCAGGAACTACTATAAATTAATCAGTAACTGCACTACAAATAATAGGAAAGGTATGTATTTATGAGACTGTGGAATATAAGAAACGTTACTGACAGGTCCTGAAAGTGTAAGAGCATGAATGATGAAGTAACAATGGCGTGACTGTTATAAAACAAATGAAAAAAGAAATTTAATTTACTCATAATAGGAAAAAAATCTCATGTTCTTCTAGATATGTAGGCCTATACTTTGTGCATGCCAAAAGTGCTGCTCTCATAACTCATAGTATGAGTCATGAAAAAGTGATGTTTAAGCATGCAGTGAGAAATCAAAATCAGACCAAGGCTCCATATCTGTCCTATCTAGTGTTCATTTGTGGTTGCGACCAGCCTGGAGAACATAAGCAGCAGCAGATGGAGGAGTGCTCAGAAACACCAGACACCAGTGGTCAGCGTGCAGTATGTGTGGAGCTGCCTGGAGAAAGGACTGCTGCTGCCTGTCCAAGAGCATGTCTTAGAGCCACAAACTCCACACCCTGGTATTACACCCTTGACAAGTTTAAGTGTACACATATCAGTCTTTGGTAATGGAAACATAAAAAGGACAGTGGGAGTTGTTATTTTTTCTGGAATATGACTAATGTAACTAGAGAAGTGGGTGTGTGAGTCACTGAGAGCTGTGTCGTAAACTGTCTTGTGGTAAATGGTGAAACATTACACAGAACTGTGACTGATCTTAATGATAAAGGGATGAATACTTTGCATTCTGTGTGTCTGTGTTTGTGTTGCAGGATGATGAATATGTGGTGAATAACACAGACCAGATCAGGCTGAAATATGTAGTATGTACAGTTAGGTCCGGAAGTATTTGGACAATGACATTGTGCAAGGCCACAGAATGACAATTTTGCCTTTATACACCACCACAATGGATTTGAAATAAAACAATCAAGATGTGATCGAAGTGTAGATTTTCAGCTTTATTTTAAGAGGCTCCACAAAAATATGGCATTTACCATATAGGAATTACAACCATTTTAAGCAAACTACCTCCATTTTCAGGGGCTCAAAGGTATTTAGACAAAGTGACATAATTGTAAATATAACCATATTTACAATGACTGCCTGAAGTCTGGAGCCCACATTCTCAAAACTCAAATTCTGAGTTTCCTCCCTGGAGACACTTTGCCAGGCCTTCACTGCAGCCACCTTCAGTTGTTACTTGTTTGTGGGTCTTTCTGCCTTCAGTCTTGTCTTCAGTAAGTGAAAAGCATGCTCTATTGGGGTGAGATCAGGCGACTGACTTGGCCATTGAAGAATATTCCATTTCTTTGCCTTTGAAAAGTCTTGAGGCACTTTCGCAGTATGATTAGGGTCATTATCCACCTGCAATGTGAAGCGGCGTCCTATCGGTTCTGTAGCATTTGGCTGAATGTGAGCAGAGAGTATAGCCCTATACATCTCAGAATTCATCTTGCTACTTCTGTCAGCAGTCACATCATCAATAAACACCAGTGAGCCCGTTCCATTGGCAGCCATACATGCCCATGCCATATCACTTCCTCCACCATGTTTGACACATGATGTGGTATACTTTGGATCATGAGCTGTTCCTTTCTTTCACCATACTTTTCTCTTTCCATCATTCTGGTACAAGTTAATCTTGGTTTCATCAGTCCAAAGAATCTTATTCCAGAACATGGGAGGCTTTTTTAGATGTTTTCTGGCAAAGTCTAATCTGGCTTTCCTGTTCTTGAATGTTCCCAGTGGTTTGCACCTTGTTGTAAACCGTCTGTATTTACATTCATGAAGGCGTCTCTTGATTGTAGATTTTGACAATGATACGCCTACCTTCTCCAGAGTATTCTGAGGTGTATAGGGCTATACTCAATATACAATACAGATTTCTACTGCAGTAATTAATGTCCAACTTGTTTCAAAGAAACACAGCCTTGGAATATTATTTGCGGTAAATAATCTTTAAGTTATTCCTTAGCCACGTAAACACAAAACCATATCCTTTGATATACAAACATGATTTCTATAGAATGCTGTACTATATAATAATCATATCAAATATTTTTGATATATAAAATATTTCAAAAATCATTTGTTTTCCTCATTTTGTTAACAGGTTGTCATTTTCCAGACATACACAAATAACAGCAGTGTTCCTATTGAGGCAAAATATGTCTTCCCTCTAGAAGAGACAGCAGCAGTGTGTGGTTTTGAAGCCTTCATTAATGGAAAGCATGTTATTGGAAAGGTGGCCTTTTCCAGACTACATTTCTGCTTTTATTTTAGTAATCTACAATATTCCGTTTAGTACTTTTTATTATTATTCCCTCTCTGTCTCTCATTCTCTTAGGTAAAGGAGAAGGAGCAGGCGCGTAAAGAATACAAGCAAGCTATAGAGAAAGGCCATGGAGCCTACCTGATGGACCAGGATGCACCTGTGCGTTTCTCTCCTTGCTGTATATCTATATATATTCATAGCACACACATACAGTCCTTAGTGAGGGTGGATTCTCCATGTGTTAATCTTATTTAGTCTTTATTATTTTTTTTTATTCATTTTGGAAATCGTGTGCTTAAAAGTGCTCTTGTATCTGTGTGTGCTGCAGGATGTGTTCACCATCAGTGTGGGAAACCTGCCCCCTGGAGCCACAGTGCTGATCAAAGTGACGTTCATCACTGAGCTGGTTGTGAGAGCAGGCACCATCATCTTCTCCCTGCCAGGCAGTGTGGCTCCATGGCAGCAAAGCTCAGCACTGAACCAGAGAACCCAGGTACAACAGAAACTTCAAGTTGTCTTGTCAACATTTAATTACCTTTTTTTTTTTTTTTAAATAAATCAATTGCATTATGTGATTCAGAAAACCATCATTCTCTCTAAAACAGTTAAAAGTGCAAATTGGACCTTTTTTCTAAGCCAAGTCTCATGATTAGAGCATGTTTGTGTTGCAGACCACTGTTGAAAAGGTCTGTGTGAACGAGCTTCAGCCAGAGGGGTGAGAACTGGATCTGTCATGCACAATTTTATGCCATTTGATGTACTATATTTCATGCCATTTGATTTACATATACACATGTATATCTCTCTGTTCTTCTAGAGAATTCTCTCTGTGCATGTCTATTGTGATGCCTGCTACATAGTAGTTAGTTCTGCTACATTACAGATACAGATGCAGATAGTAGTTCTGCTACATTTGTTTCTGTAGTGATAAGGGTGTCAGTTATTTAAATCTGTCCAATTCACATTCAAATCGACATTCATTTTGTGGCATAACGTAAAGCATAACTGCAACGATTTTTAATAGTTTCCTCATTTCTGTGTAGGAACAGGAACAGCCTGACTCTGGTTTTACTGTCATCCCTAAGATAATTGCAGAGAGGATGTGGATATTCTGTCCTACATGGGATGGACCAAAGAGAAGCATGTATATTTTTTCTTTTACAGTAATAATAATAATAATAATAATACAGTATAGTTATAATGCATTTTAATAATCCGAACTTTAGAAAAGTGCTAATGTGAATTAGTTTCTCCTTCACATGTTTACAGTGAAGTACACAGTTTCTTTCTGAGTACACTATGAAAGGTCAGCAAACAGGGTTTACATTAAAATCATTTTGAGCAGTACATGGTGGCTAGTCTAGATTTGCCACTATTTGACTTCACATTTAGACTCACATTTAGGCCAATATTTGACATTTCATCCATATCGCTGCTGAACATGTAGAGTGTATTAAACGATTGTCATGAAGATGAAATCATTGACCATTATTAATAGGACATCTTTTGGTAGTTACAAAGCATCTCTATTAACAACACATACTTCTAGTCTATCAGCACTAATTAACTACACGTAACATCTCTAAGATTTTCTGAAGTATCCACTGTATCTTTTTAACACACTGCTTGCTTTCTGTTAAAGTGAGATATTTGTGTTTAAATAGTTGTGTTGAAAGTTTTTTTTTGTTCATAAGTTGCACCTGTCTATTCTAGACCTTAGTATTTTGATATAGAAGTCTCTCTATATAAAAATGTCTCTGTATATTTGTTTTCTACATTTTGTCTTGCTTTTCCTTTTGTATGCCATGTTTTTACAGAACCTGTTCAGTCCCCACAGTTTATGGTTTGTGTCACATGTTTAATTTATTTCCTAATTCTGTAGCACTATGTCCTCCTAGTTCTTTTGACTTATATGAAACTTCTCTTTTTGTAACTTCTGTATTATTTCCCCAGATGAATCACACACATTTGATTTAATATGCCTCCATGTATGCCTTGAATTCTCAGGTCAGTTTTGATCTTAGATAATAGAGGACTGATTGCTATTGCATAAAGTGCTGCACTTAAACGGCAGTTTAAACGGCGGTCCATTAACATTAATTTGAACTTCATGTTTTTGAAAGTGTCAGTGCAGTATGACCATGGATTGCACTTTTCCAGAGAAAAGCGCAATTTCCTTGGGTAATTGCAGATAATACTTATTCCTCTAAATACAACTTTTCAAGTAGTCACTGATTAGGCCCTAGACACTGATTAACATCTTTAACCACTGATTGGCTTATGTGCATTTGTTCAAAAGGTAGAAATGTTAGTAGGACAAAAAAAAAACAAAAAACAGGCTAGCTAACTAGCTACCTTTAGCAGTACCCTGGAACACATAGATTTTGTAATTGTGACTTTTCAAGTAGGAATTAGGGCCATCTCACAAGCATATGTGCGTATGTTATGTCTGTTGATATACAGTTGCATCCGGCAATGTCAGTTTACCTAATCTAATCTCACTTCTCTCCACAGGATGATGAAGAATTATTTGACAACGTAGAAAACAGATTTGGCAGTTATAGAAAATATTAATATAGTGGAAGTGATCCACCTGAATCATTTCAGAGCAGTGATGCGGACATGGGTTTTGGTTGCTGCGATGGCTTTGATAGATCACTTTTAAAGGCTGCTGAAACGCTCTATCTTGAAAATGTGACTGTTCCTGAAGCACTTCCCCACAGTGCTTCCACAGATATGGACGAACATACACTCTCATCTCCTCCACGTCTACAGAGACTAATTGCACAGTCAAGACGCTTGGCTCGATACAGTGCAAGGCGTTCAGAAGCTGAAACTTTAATTCAGCCCCAGCTTAAGGCAGGATGGAAGTCTCCTCGTCTTCAAAGGAAATTTTCCCTCCTTCAAAAACCAACATCTCCCAATTGTTCTTCTCAAAACATGATGGAAGAAGACAGTGTCCTATATGACACTCTCTTTTCAGCCTAAAATGTCTGCAGATAATTTTGGTCTAGTTTGTGGTCTAGTTCCTCCCCATAGATTTTTTCTTTCCTCATCGGCTTTTGATGGCTTTGATCTTAATACAATGAGAAGTGTTTCCATTCAATCTACCCAGACCATTCCTCCTCCTCTTCCTGCTCCTTCTCCTCCTAGTGTTGGTTTATGCTCTGGAGCCCCTACTCCTCCTGTTGTTGCAGATCCTCCTCCCTCCCCTCCTTTGCCTAAAATAAAATTAGCTGCCAGTGGTATTAAAGTCAAGGAGGCTTTTCTCCCTCCCCCTATTGTTCAACACATTAATCGTCCTCTTCCTTCGAGTTCTGCTTCTTTTGGAACCCCTGTTCTTCCCATTGTTATGGATACTCCTTCTTCTGGTCCGTCTCCCAAAGGAAGCTCTCTATGCACTAAGACACTAAAAGAGGAAGTAGGCACCCCTCTCTCTCTCCCTAGTGTTGGTTTTGGAGCCCTTACTCCTTCTCCTCATACTGTAAACCCAGATAAGTTGATTGTACTTAAACCATGTGAGGCAAGTTATCGACAGTAGAACAAATTAATTTGTGTAAAAGGCATACACTTAAAACCATATTTGTACTGCAATAACTGGGATAGGAAAATTCCAAATTCATGCAAATTCAGTTTGCTTTTAATTTTTTAAATGACCACATAATGCAGTACATTTTATTAAATTTTACTGAAAACACGCAACAAAGCAACAAATATCTTTGACAGTGATGCTCTTCGTGAACTACCACATGTAAAACCATTTTTCCAAAATAAAACAGTATTTACTTTAAACAGTAAGAACTGGTTTTCATAAAATTACCAAAATGGTTTTGTGCCATCACTTATTACATAAAATTCTTACTTTTTTCTACACTGACATTTTCTCTCACCATTTCTTTGAAATACTCAACTACCTTTCTTTGTTGTTGCAAGTAGAACATGTGTATTGAAATACAAACTACTTCCTTCCAAATACAAAAAACGGAAACATTGTTTTCAAAATGTTTGCTGTCAAAAAACCTCAAAAAAGTCTGGTAAAAAAAAAATATATATATATATATTATATATATATATATATATAATAAAAATAAATTTTAAAAAATATTTCAAAAATTATCAATACTTACAGATAGCAGCATATAAGTGAATACAAAAGGAGAAAAGGCAGTATTAATTATTCCTCTCAGTGCAGTTTAGTTGTGCCACACAACAAACCAGGCACTTATAGAACTACAAACAACAGTAGGATAGCTGGCTTTAACCACCCAACATATTACAACATTCAACCTGAAACCATTTTGTTTACAGGAAAATATTTCCAGCATTATAAAACTGGAATCATCTGCAAAATACAAAAACTGCAATTTTGTAAAAATGTGTTCTCTGTATAACAACTTCAATTCTGGTAAAACAAACATTTTAACAATACTGAACACATACAGTATAAGAAGAATTGTATACAAAAGGAGCAACTGCAAAATTATTTGCTCCAATCTAATGGTGCCACACAACAAAACAGGCATGAACATGAGTAAAAGTGTTTTACGCTGCAAGCTCATTCTTCAGCTTTTGAAGTTTTGGTGGTAGCCCACTTCGACCTAAGTTCATCATTACTTGCTGAATGAAGGTAAAAGTGTTTTTCATGCACTTTGGGTACTCCAGGTGGAGTGCATAGGTAAAGCCAAACAAGAGGCACATTGCCTGAGGCAAGCTGGTGAGTTCATCCATGTCAAGGCTGCCCTCTAGGATGATTCCCACTCTTGAGGGGTTCAGTTGTGGTGATGCTGGACTTGCGGCTCTGTTGTCCTCAAAGCAGAGGAGACCCACTGGAATGTCCAAGGAGACTCCATCCTATATAGTGTGAGAGACAAGAAAAAAGAGGATATTCAGGTCAACTGTGATTTGCCTTAAATTAGTCGTAAGCCCTTAATATTCAGAAATTGTGCAGTTCAATCAGCCATGCAGTAGTGCAACTTCACACTGAACACAGTACTGATTATATGTCTATTCTTAGATTTTGTGCTATGAGTTATATTGCTGAACTTTTGTTTTGTCCACCTGTGATTATTTAGATTTTGTATATCCCATTCGTCTTCCAGATCCTGCTTGCTCAGCCCTCTAAACTAAAACATATATAACTTTCTTCCATTCAACAGCTTTCCCATGCAGCGGTGATACGGTTTTATTTTAGTTTTGGTAGTTGCCAAATTTTATCCAAATGTATTTTAGTTTTATAATTCATGCTGGTTGTATTTTTTTCTGTAATGTGTAAACAGAAGTTTTACAAAATTTATGCAGTATAAACTGCAATAATGTATTCCGTCTTGGTAACAGGAAAGGCACATTATCAGACAAATTAATTTAAAATCAAGTTAAATTTAATGAAACATGTTCATAAATGCTAATTATCACCCACCATTCCAAATGATACAAAACATACAGCAAAAACTCTAATGGCAGTAATAACTCTAACAATAAAAATCAAGCAAAATTACTCACAGAGCTGCTCTTAAAGAACATAGAATCATCATCTCCAAGAATGACTGAAAGTCCCCTCAGGACAAGGCATCTAATGGCTGTTGGCTCAGTGCTCTGCAGGGAGGTATAGCATACACTTAAATGTAGAAAAAAGTAACATTTTCTTTCTTTACTTTGCTGATATCTCTCCATGCAGATCCTTGGTTTTATTTGTCCAGCTGGGATTTCTGCCTCTGATATTTCCACCTCCATTGGTTTGTAATGCTCAAGCACTGACAATTAATTTAAAAAGCTAACAGCACTAATACTACCACAAACAGTGTCCCTGTTACTATACAATCCACAGGGCACACTGCATATACAGTTTTCACAGGAACTACTTCTACAGTACAATATACAATGTTCCAACAGTAAATATTTCCTGTGCGTGTAGAGAGTAGTAGTACTGTAGGAAACAGATGGCAAAGGAAATGTTAAATGGCATCTTTCAAAAGTTGTGAGTACCACAAGCTAAAGTCCATTTGTCTCCACTGTAGACACAGTAAACTAAAAATGCATAGAGAGGTACCACAAGAGAATGTGTACTTGTAATATAAATGAACCAACCATCAAACAAATGACAATTAGTATCATAAGAAAAATGACAACGTAAACTAGAAATATCAACCCACCTTTGTCTGTTGTAGTAGGTCTGTTAACATCTGGCCTATCCGACCTGTCTTCTTTTTGAAGATTTCCATTAAGCTTGGACATAAAGCATCAAGCACACCAAAGAATTCTTCTTTAAGATTTCTTCCAACAACCCTGTTAAACTCCAAGTAAACCTGAAAAATAAAAAACAAGCCAAATTTTGGTGTATAGACAGAATTACTTATAACAACACAAATCAACCTTTCTGAACATGTTATACAATGATCTGTACTGTATATAATTCGAGTAAGAAGAAACACATTTTCGGTGGAAAGTGCCACAAACCTGGCTTTCTGTAAAAAGGGCTGGCCAACGTCAGATCATCCGGCTAATGTCAGGCTTATCCTTTACAACCTCATCTCTTCTAAGGGCAAATGTGATGTCCATGTTTCTTTTAATAAGAGCATCAAATGGGTTTTTCTTCATCATTTCGTTGACCATGACCTCACGAACAGCTTCAAGGCTAGTTCCATCCATTCCCTCTTGGAAATCTGGTAGGTAATTAATTTCACCTTTCCTTGGCTTCTTTATGTTTTTGTGTGCAGGTTCACCGTCAGCATTGTTTTTTCCACGTTTACCACCATTAACTGTGACATCAAGCCGACCCAGATGGTGCATTTTAGTTCTGTAATTACCCATTTTGAATTTCAGACTGTTCTTCCATCCCTCACAGCAAGATGATGAGCCTCGTTCTTTAAGACAGGGGTGTTCTGCTACCAAGGCATTTGCAACAACTTCAAACTCCGTATTTGTTGGGTATGCTTTAAAGCCATAGATTGTCTCTGCCAGTTTCTCAAGAATGTCATGCTTCAGCTCTTTTGTCACTTTGAGGTAAGTTCCATCACGAAGATACATCAGGTTGCCTTGACGTAGTCTGTATTCCAACATCTACAGAAAACTTTGGAATTTCAAATACATCAGTCTGCTGAAAGCGGAAAGACATCATTTAAATCCGATTGCTTAACCACACACATAGAGGGGCCATCAGCATAGCAAAGCTGGTAGGACCGAAAGTGCTCTTGGTACCATGCTGTCATTTTTTTGCAGACAAACATAATTTCTGGGTTAGCTGCAACAATGTGTGTAATCTGACCAAATTCAGGGAGACCTGAACAAGAACTCTATCTGTTGATTCCTTCGATGCAGACAGATGATGTAACAAGAACTGACCCAGACATGGTTATGTTTTGAGGGAGCAATCTTTGAACATCACTGGGAAAAGATGGGACCAAAACCATCGTAACTTTTGTCATCTCAACATCTGGCCTAAAAAATGAGCTGCAGTCTAAATAGTAACTGAGTGCTTTCTGGTGTTTAGTGGCAAGTGTCATGGCCACATTTTTAAAATTTTGGGACTCTCTGATTGCTTTTTTGAAAAACTTATGCTTACCCTCAAAGCGCATAGTCCAAACATCAGTCAAAGGACCAAATTTCTTTATCAGTTGAGGGTAATGTTCCACATAGTGATGTTTTGGTCGTAAGTGAAAACTTGGAAAGGTTGACTGCAGCAGCTCTCTGTGCTCTGCCAACTTGCAGTCCAGGAAATACAGTGTCTCATCAGTATGCTTAGGTGCCACAACAAGCTCCACAATATCTTTGAGAAGCATGAGAATTTCTCAAGTGTTGTCTCTCTCAGGGACACAGTGACCAATGAAAAGTGGAAGCAGTCTGATGACAGACCAGTTCTCATGGCCATTTCCACCAATGGGTCCCTTTGGAAGAAAATCCTTTTCCAATTGTCTGAGGCTGATCAGTCTTGTCAGTAAATGTGTAATTAAAAGATCTGATGGCCTGATTTAGTGTATCTAGGGTAAAATACTTCTTTGCAATCAGGGCTGACAAACACAGAGACAACTCAACTGCGACAATGCCTTCCAAGACATCGTGTAGGGTAACCAGTGACCACATGAAAGTGTTTCAGATTTTCAGTAAGAGGACATGCCCCTTTCACACCAATGTTTTGACTTAAGCGTGGGTCTTTTATCACCTCTTGCACATGCCTGTCATGACAGGTTTTGTCTCAGAGTTGAAAGAAACCAGAACGTACTTCTTGTTGCTGGGTGTCACTTCTGGATGCCATACAGACTCTGCAAAATTTGTCCACTGTAAAGCTCTCATGGAATCCTGCAAGTGAATGGGCAGCAAGGTTATCAGCTGCTACAAACAAGACTGTTCCTTTCACACTTGCACCTAGCTGTTCTACATAAACACCGTGTTGTTCTAATGACATAAGATCATGGATAAGAGGCTGCAGCACTTTCTCATAACCATATTGTTTCATTGTGGAGGTGATGCAGAGTAGAGCAAGCTGGATAGAGTTGAGTGTTGACCTATATTTTACAGGTATATTAGCAATAACCCAATACACTGCACACATTTTATGTTTCTGTTTTGATGTTCCCAAAGGATCGGCTATTTCAAAGTCATCCAGATAAAGTATGAGTGCAATAGTGAACTCATCCCCAGAAAGAAGACGATTTTCCTTAAAGTGCTCTCCTTCGGCATATGATCTGTATTCATGTGGAACATGCACCTTTTCTGACATTGCTTTATTTAAAATGTCAGTTTTGTTCAACAGTTTCTGGAGCATGTGCTGTATGGCGAGATATACAAAAGGTTTTTTTTTTTATTTTTTCAACAATATTCTATGGGCATTACTAATGGAAACTCTTTCTGCACATAGGCTGCTCTCCTTTTAACAGTTCCCAGAAATCCACCTTTGCTACACAATGGTGTTATCACATTACTTTGTGAAATAGCACAGAATATTTCTTTTACAACTAATTCATCCACATTTGAATATTTCTGAAGTATTCCCTTGACTTTACTGTGCAGTAGTGGCTGGGACAGGCTATGTATCTGGCAAAGGTGTTGTATCACTTCTTGTAAAGCACTCTCAGGGATATGCAGAATAGTTTGCATTTTCAATAACAGAGATGCTAGATTGTGTTCAGGCTGCTTTCTTAAATCATGAAGGTCATTTTCGCCGGCTTCTTCTCTCAGTTCTTGAATAACTTCCATGTTTTAGCCTATAATGTTTGAAAAGCTGTCCTCTTTTCTCACAGATAGCAGAACAGTACTTGCATTTCCAAAGCATTTTAAGGTGTCTTTGAACAAAAAAAACAGTAGGGCAATAAGACTAACGTTAAAACTGGGCGTCGATTTTTTTTTTTCTCCTGAAGTAAAGTGGTTATTTTTACTGACTAAATTACATTAGCTTTAGGGCCCAAAAAAGTTAAATAAAAAAATCTGAAGCGCTACCGCCGCAAAATATTAAGTGGAATAATATAATTGATAGCAGCTAAATGTTGTGAAAACACCATGTTGTTATTTTCAAATGTTCCGAGGCACTGGAGTCAACCTCAAATTTACACATTCACTTCTTCTACCTGGAAACGTTTCTACAGTGTTACTTCGTTTCTACTACTTGAACACAGAAAACAACTAACCAGGAAATGTGAAAAACAGACCGTGAGCGAAAATGGCGTCCTTTTAACTTGAATGGAGGAGGATGAGCAGAGGCTCCAAAACATAAACCACCACTCTGCACTGTTAACCCAAAAGTTGTTTCTGTATGAAACTTCTGAGTAAATATCACTTAAAAATGAGTTTTATTGCATTACTTAAACAGTATGAGTATATGAGGCAATTACTAGGCATACTCGTTTTAGTAAGTTTTAAAAACTTAAACTAATTCACCTAGGGCCGCACCGCTGATTGTGATTGGCCAGTTCACTCAACACTAGCCTGGGCTTGTTTGCTGAAGGATACTGATAAATTTGGGCTTTTTTCTTATTTTCATAGAGTAAATTTGGTGTTTTCTGCAATTCACATTTTCCTGGGACATATAGATTTTCTGTCTGGATCTTATCTGCATTAACAAGGCGAAAAGACACCGTTCGTATTTTTCTGTTTTGCCAAGTGCGGATTATGGTAACCGACAGTTAGCTGCAGTTTTGGATTTAGGAACCTTTGCTCCTCCTCCTCCTCCTCCTCCCAGTGTTGGTTTATGTTTTGGCACCGCTGCTCCTCTTATTGTTAATGATCCTTCTCCTTCTCTCCTTTTGCCTAAAATAAAATTCCCTACAAGTGGTATGAAAGACAAGGAGGCTCGTCCAACACATTTGTCTTTTTCTCCCTTCTAGTTCTGCTTCTTCTGGAGCCCCTGCTTTTCCTCCTCCTCTTTTTGTTGCTGATATTCCTTCTTCTGGTCTTTCTCCCAAAGGAAGGTCTCTACACACTGGGGCAGTAGGTAGGTTCAACCACATCACTGGTTGGACTATTTTTATATCCACATTTACAGCTTAACCCATTACTTGGATTTAATAAAATTATTCCATTCTTTATTCTCTTAGCTGAATCGACCCTTAAACAGGAAAATTGAAAAAAAAAATTTTTTTTTTACTCAAATGCACTTTTCAATCAGCTCAGAGCCACAGCACAGTTCCTCTTGAGGAAACAGAGAGCAACCAAGTGCAGACAGACAGCATAAGTGAACGATACAGACGACCTGACAGAATCAACTGGGAGGAGCTGTTTAACCTTCAACACCAGGTACATATATGCCTGTGTACATCACACATACATTCTACCACATGTATGCTGAAATTAAATGCCACCCATAAGTAAGGGCAAGTGACATCAGAATTCAATTACTATTATTAATTAAAGCTTAACACATGAATATAAGAAAATTATGTCACCTAAAGTGAGTGAAGTGACTTGTGGCCAAATAGGGTGACCCATTCTAGGAATTTGTGCTCTGCATTTAACCCATCCAAGTGCACAAACACACAGTAGTGAACACACACCCGAAGCAGTGGGCAGCCTTTTTTGCTGCGGCGCCCGGGGAGCAGTTGGGGGTTCGGTGCCTTGCTCAAGGGTCTCACCTCAGTCATGGTATTGAGGGTGGGAGAGAGCGCTGGTCATTCACTCCCCCCACCTACAATCCCTGCCAAACCTGAGACTCAAACCCACGACCTTCAGGTTCACCTTCAGGTTGCAAGTCCGACTCTCTATCCATTAGGCCACGACTGCCCCCGACCTAACACTCATGGGTACTTTTAATATAATTATTTTAGAATATAGTTTCCTTATTTTCATTCATTTCATTTCCTTATTTTCTTATGTGCCCACTAGTCTGTGAGAGGTCAATATTTCCTTATAGCCAGTTAAAACTACAGAGTAATCAAATTACTCTGTAGCTCACCTAAACATTTACAATGGGTAACATTACTTTTTGTCTTGTTTAATTTTTAACACAGGATGGCTATTGGGAATGTACTGGGACACTAAATAGATTCCTTGGCCTGGATGTAGGCTAATGCCAATGTCTTGCTAATGTCTTCTTGAGAGAGAAAGGCATCTCTTCTCTGGGTAAATTCAATTGATTTGACTTTAATTCCTCTTGAATCACTAACCACTGCAGAATATAGTGCAATATGTGCAGATAGGTGACAAATTAAAGGCAAAGACAAGAGCATCTCCATAAGGTGTTGACAGTAATGGTGGTGGAAGGCGCTGTATAGCACATCAGTCTAAAATCTCCAATAGCTGTTCAGTCGGGTTGAAATATGCTGACTGTGAAAGCAATAGCATATGATTCACATCAGTTTCATTCTTATCAAACCATTCAATGAGCCCTCATGTCCTGCGGATTAGAGTATTGTCATTCTGGAGGAGATCCCTTGCTTCATACAGGTTAGAGAGGTTTCATCACAGAATAAATGCAATGAGTCAGAATAACTTTGTATTGATTTGCAGTGAGCTTCCTCTTTAAGGGGAGAAGTGTACCTATCCTATGACACAAAATATAATGGCAAAATGGCATAACAAAATGGCATAACAAATCTACTGGTTTTCCCTTTAATTTGTCACCCTTCTGGATGCAAAGGGTAAGTTTATATAAAACTATACAAAGTCACTGTATGTTTAAGCTCAACATTTTTATAATGTTTTGGACCCTTAAAATTCACACCCTTGACTGCATTTTCTTTGGCCTATAGTTTGGCCTATAGTTCTGCTGGCAATTCTACTAACTGATTATTAATTCTGCTTTGAAGGAAACACACTACAAGTTAAATCTTTTGGACCGGTGTGTGTTTCAGGTGCAAAGGCTCATGCTGACATCCTGAAGCTGGTAGCCACGCTGCTGGTGCTACAGTTGATGCGAGTGATGAAGATGGCAGACGGGGAGCTGTTCCAGTCTCTGTTCCGTCTCAGTGACCACCCTGAGCCCAGGCAAGGGGCCCTGCTTGTTCTGCATTTCCTTTACTTTCCAGCAGTGTTAGTGGCAAGGCATTTTGGTCATGTCCTATTATAATGTGTTTGTGGTATAGGCCAGCCTGCTGGGAGGCAGTGAAGAGGGCAGTGGAGTGGGTGTGCTGGGCAGACAGACAGTACCCATGTGTGTGCAGCAGGCTGGAGTTTGGCTGGGACTGGGAGTCCTGCACACGCCAACTGCTGGGATTGGACGCGCTACCCCCCTTCTCACCTCTGATTCCTGTGCTCCAGAGAAGTACACGCCTGCCAGTCAGCAGGTGTGGGAAGGTCATTTTTAAACAAGTACAGTAGGACACTAATATTTGCTATCTGTATAGTGTTAAGTCCTACTACTTAATCCTGTTTAGGTAACAATGCATTGTGTACTCTATTTTGGCCGGGGGCAGTTTGTAAAATACTAAATAAATGAATTGTTACATAAATGAATTGTTACATTTCATAATCCCATACAGCTACCATATACAATCATACTATATACTATATATACAATCATGACAAGTGATGTTTAAACATGTGTATGCATGACAGAATTGAAATAAGTGTTGTGTTGATGTTCAGAGGAAAAGAAATCAGTGTCACTGCATAGTTTTGGTCTTTTTGTTCTATTTCCTGTCCTGTAAACAAGTTGCATTCAAAGGTTCATCTAAGGCTGTCTACACACTCCTGCTTCCTGCCTTCTACATAATTCAATTTCAGTCCCTCTGAGTCTCATGCAACTTTCATTACTATTCTCAGAAATGAGCATTTCATACTGTCACTAATTTTATTAACTGAACTGCTGGGATTTTAACTGGAACCGGGTTCTATGGTCAGATGAAACAAAAATAGAGCTTTTTTTTTTTTTGGTCATACAGAAAAGAACCTAATCCTTCACTGTTGTTGGAGGATGTATGATGTTACAGGGCTGTTTTATCTCCAAAGGCCTTAGGACACAAGGTGTCATGGACACCGTAGTATACCAGGAAATATTAACTGAAAATCTGGCTGCCTCTGTCAAGAAAATTGGGTCATGGTTGGAGCTTTTGGACAATGATCCAAAACATGCATCCAAATCCAAAAATGGTTGAATGACACAGAATCAAGCTTTTGAAACAGCCGTCCCAGTCTCCTGTTTTAAAACTCATTACAAGCCTGTGGATTGTGTTAAAGAGGAGAGTCCACAACAGAGGGCTGAGGATCTGGTGTGATAGTGTATTGAGAAGTGGTCTGAGATTCCTTCCTCTGTGTTCTCTAATCTCCTCAAACATTACAGGAGAAATCTCAGAGCTGTTGGTAAAGGGAGGTTGTACAGATGCATGGGTGCCAATAATTGTGACACATGGTTTTGTTTAAAAAATGTTTTTTTGCTAAGAGTTTTCACATTTCACATTTCTATATTCTGAGTGTGGGATTAAGACAATTAAATACAAAGACATTTTTCAAACTTTTATATGTTAGAAAAAAGCACAAAAACATTTTTCATAAACTTTTATATGTTAGAAAAATGTCCTGTTTAGAGCTTTAAAATAGACCCTGATGTAAAAATGAAGGTTGAGTACTAAAAGTGTTTCTGTGACATATAGTAGACGTGCTGTTAGTCACAAATTTATTTTATATATGACTACATGTTGCCTGGGCAATAACATATTTTTCCCTTAATATAAAAAATGATCTTCAACATAACTCTTTACATTAAAATACATACAACAAATCCCTATGTGCTTATAAGAATGTGCTTAACCACTGAAAACACTGTTAAGAGTGTTTCAAGGCACCAGGACCTCAACAAACTCTCTTCAAGCAAGAGAAAACATGCAGGTGCATGTCTTCCTCTGAAATGACATTTCAATTGTTAACCCTCCATTTAACTCATTTTAGCCCTTATGAAATAATTGCATACATTCATGTGTGACATCCTGTGAAAAATATGTGATCCCATGATAACATCGGAAGGTGTATTTCAACGTGCCCTGAAATTGCATGCAAGCTCACGTAAACATGACTTATGTGATAGATTAATTATTACATATTATATATATATTATATATTATGTGCAATATGAATTTCTATTTGTGAGTAATCACACAATTTTCATGTGGAAAATCATTTGATTATTTGCATGTGAAATTCATGTGAAGTAGCTAAAGAGACACTGAATTTCATAATGATAAATATGAATAAATGTAAACCAGTTTCTTTATGTGAAGACATCTCAATAAAATACAACAAACGTGATACAGTATTTGATGCTTCATATGTTGAATTGAGTTGGATCTGGATGAAAGAAGCCTTGAGCACAACACAAAAAGTGCAGCCACACCAAAATGTTATATTTCCATAAGTTTGCTTTGAATGTGTATTGAGAAATGATAAATGATAATTTTGTAAACTTTTCTTGCTGTGTTTCATCTGCAAATAAAAAGACAAATGCCAGCAGTGTGTTGAGTTGTTTAATATTTATATTATTATTGCAAACTGATATAGGTCCATGAAAACATAATTATACATAATTATGTTATGCAGATCTATACATAATCCTCTTCAAAAACATAACTGTACTTTACTCAAGTATTTCTGTTTTAGTTAAAGTTTAGTTTTCTTGATATGGAAATGGAAAGTGTGTAGTGGAAGTTGAACAGTTGCTGCACTGCACTCGTTATGTTTATGTATCTCGGAGTGTAAAAGAGGCCGCTTTAGATACTGTTAAGTAAGAAAGAAAAAGAGATGACATTGTTGGTGACAGCACAGAAACATCCTGTGGATCAGTGACAATCAGGTTACATGGTCAGAGGTTTGGCTCAGGCTGCCAGTAAAACCCACACTGTTAGAAAGAAGGGGCTTAATACAGCTGAAGAAGACAATCTTCAAAAAAGCAGTTCAATAATGAACACATTAACATTTAAGTTTTTTAACCATTCACATATTCTGTTGTTAATTTTCATATTCAGGAGTCCTTCTCTTACTTCAAGCTTTCTTAGTGTTTGCATTTATGGAATCTAAATATTAAACAGCCATGAGATGATATACACAAAAATTCACATTTCCTGTAACCAGGTAACACTGACAAGCTACAGTTTTTTTCCCCTTGTAAACTGTTGCAGAACATACAGTGTTGTCTCAGTTCATCAGGACATGTAGCCTCAAAACAGTCAGTCATATCCTCACTGAGAATGTGCGTCAGAACAGAATACAGTAAAAAATATAACAGATGTAATAATAACTCTTTATATACCCTTAAATTTTCTGTCACTCTGATGGATCATTCTCTAAAGCATCTAACCATCTGTAGACAATCATCTCAAAACATCTAACGTGTTTAAACAGCAAGACAACATGCCATGACCTGTTTCACAGTAAATCCATGATACTACTTTCAAACTTGGCAGCATCTGAGAACTGTGTATCAACTCAACTGTCACCAACTGTCACCATTTAGTTTTTGTGAGAACTTTTCTTAAAAATGAAACTGAAAAAGTTTTTCTAATACTGCATAGTTTGTTTAAATAGTTATATTTCATGTTAAATAAGAAAATAACAAGCAAACCGATGGTATTCCTAGTTTGTGACCTAGTGAGCCAGTGTCAGAATGTATTTTTGATAGACTTCAAAGCACTATTGTAAGTCGCTCTGGATAAGGGCGTCTGCCAAATGCAATAAATGTAAATGTAAACATTTTTTTTTTTTAATTAAAGCAGAGCCATATGTCCATACCTGGAGTGGAGTTCAAACTTTTTTTGAACAATAAGTAAGCCATACTTTTCAGATACAGGCTCCTTTCACTGGTGTGGTATAGTTTGTTTAACACTGCTAACAGATCATTTATAAGAGTGGTGGGCAGTTCCACACATCGAAGGGCCTTCATATAAGACACAATGCCCTGGATGACTGACTATCTCAGGAATGGATCCTCACTCCCAGCAGATGGAATGCTGGGTGTGATATTTCCCTCCACGTGTTCTCCTCTGTCTCTGTTAGTAGTTGGTACTGAATGTGTCCCTCTCCCTGTCCGCTGTTCTCCTGCCGACTGTGAACGCAGCGCAACACACTCTCACTGAGAACCTTTGCTCTTTCCACGGCCTGCTCGTGCAGCTTCTCCTCCAGCATGGCTGTCGTCTCCTGCTCCACATACGCCTCAAACACCGACTTGTAGTACGGCTTCCACCTGCTCATGATAGAGGTGCTTACCACCAGCAGGATGGAAAGACCCAGGATGATGAACAAAGCAATAATCTGGAGCACACAGGCAGAGGAAATCATCTTTTACTGTGAGCTGTGTGTTATACAACCTGAATTATATGTTTTCAGAAATACTTGCTTGCATAGCTGATGAAGAGGTTCTGTCTAAAATGTATTGTTACACTGGAAACTGTTCTATTGTAACCAAGTTTAACCGTTTTACTGTTATACAGTCATGGGAAAAAGAAAGTACACCCTCCTTCAGTTCTGTTTTTATTTATCAGGGCCAACAATTGTGTAGTGTTCACCAACTTCTATAAACAAACAAATAACCTCAGGTGACAAAAAAAAAAAACACAACAGCTTTCAATATGTAGTCACTTTGCCCCAAAAAGCAAACCAACATTCAGAAACCAGGTGGGGAAAAAATAAGTACTCCCTTCCTACTTCCACAATCATTAAGAGAGTTACTAATGAAATGCATAAGATTATTTAATCATGAAGAAGTGTGACTACCTCTATAAAAGCAGACCTTTTGGCAGTTGCTACAGAACTGTGAATACACTCATATATTAAAACAAGCTGATGAACCACTGATGTGTCACCACTAACTGTATTTCTTCACTCATTTGAACAATTTTCTTCATCATGTTATCATGCCATTAAAAAAGTAACTGGAACCTCTGAGAGGTCAGATTACTCACAGAACTCAATAAACATTTTTAAATGGTAATATCAGAGGATTTTTTTGTACATTGCAGGCTTCTGTGATATCAGTGTTCTACCACAAAGACTACAAGAATATTATGATAATGATTAACTAGATGATTATAGACTAGTGGTTCTCACCATTGGGTCCATAAATGATAGCCAGGAGGTCAGTGATTTTTAAATCTTACAGTTATAGAGATGGAAACCCATCATTATCATAGTGATATTTATTATTGAGTTCTTAAAGCCTAGTTATTAGCCTGTTTGACTGACCCCTGAATTGATTGGGTTTAATCTAAATCTTAATCACTCAGAAAAGTAAGTATAACTAATGTCAACTTGACTCCTGTTGTGTTCTGTAGGTATTATGTTCAGGAATAATAAAGCTCTATGGCCCTAATACATAAACAAAATATGACATAAATACATATTTTAATTATGTTCATAAAATAAGTGGGTACTGAGGGGGTGTGTAGAATTTATTTTACAGTTAAAGACCCTGAGATTACCTACCCTCGACTCACTAGTGTATTTCCTCAGAGTTTCTGCTTCCTGTGGTGTTGGTAAATCCTTGCAGGCGATCTGCTGCTGTCCGGTGCCGTTTACAGTCAGTGTGCGGATGCAGATGTACCAGTCCCCGTCCATCAGCGCCACCACAACCCACAGCGCCGAGGCGCAGAAAACCCGCAGCAGGTAATTCAGCACAAGCGCGCAGTAGTACCGCACCTCCTCCCCGCAGCACTGCGTCGGCCTGTAGCAGTAACCAGCAGCACAGCAGCAACACTCCACACTGCCACAGCAGCCTGCCGCACAATATCTGCTCTCTGCCCGCACACAGCACCTGCACACATGGCACTGGCACACCTTCAGCAGCTGCGTGTCCACCAGGCTGAGCGTGAAGAACAGGATGCCTACAGGAAGCAGCAGATACAGCCAGCAGTGCGCAGCTGTCTCCTCCGGGCTCGTGCACGGACACGAAAACACACACTTAAAAACCACAACAATAACCAGCACTGTGACTGCTGTCTTCACTGGCAGCCTTCTCACCGGGTCCAGGGTCGTCGGGAATGGTGAATAACGCGCCATGTCTGATAAAATACATCAAACCCATCAACCTGTATTACACATCGCTCTACACTGAGCTCAGAAGCGGCAACTGCTTCATAAAAGCCGGACAATGTAAACAAAAATCCTCCTCATAGAGTTTAGCACAGGGTTGCCAAATCTCCGACACGGTGACAGACACAAACTCCCCAAAATACACTCCTGTGCACTTCTCTTCAAGTCCAATATTATTACCGTCCCTGTCAAGTGTGCTAATATTAATGCTAAAGCCTAATCATTGAGATCATAGAATTCACTATAATGAAGCAGTAGGCTGTTAAAAGACACAGTTTCCTTACATTTAGGTCCTACAGTGGTCTTGTGTCAACACACTGTCGTGATAAACCTGAGAAAATGAACTGATAAGGTTAGAAGTGAAGGCTTTACGGGCGTTTCCATGATTTTTTTTGATTATATAGTCTATAAATAAATTGTTTTGTTTAAATATATTTTATTACACAAATATAATCAACACAACCCCAAAATGCGAGACAATTTTACAGCTAGACTATTCCAGTAGTAAAATTTAGGACTTGGCAACACCAGGAGCGGAAAAGGCGGGACACGGAGCGCGAGCTGATGAGCTTCATTTCCGCCGCCCCGCCCTCGAAGGCTCAATCCCATTTGGTGCCCTACTCCCTGAATATATGTGCACTATGTCCAGCATAAACTATTGTCTACCGCGGTATGCTCAGCCACGCGCTGTTTGGGACACAGCCGTATTCTACACGATTAACAGGAGAAATGTGACCTCTGCCATTTAACTACAAAGACCTGAGCTGCCAGCTCTGTAACTACAGTGACATTTAGAGCTTAATGAAGAGCAACATGTTCATGTGTTTATCAGATAGAATGTTGACAATGTTATGATAAAGATAAAATAATATTATGATAAAAATAAATTATCATAAATAATCTCATATAATTTTTTAATTTGTTTAATGGTGAAAAATGTAAAACACCAAAGGGATGGAGGTCTCATTTATTGCACTTTCTTTTAATTCATTTTCTTAATCGCATCACAGTTTTTCAAGAGTGTTAATAGTATTATTCAGCAAGTTCTAGGAATTACTCAGTTGAATGAAATGTGAATGTAATATAACTGTTATACATCCACCATCCACTTTATTAGGAACACCTGTACACCTGCACATTCATGTAGTTATGTAATCAGCCAGTCATGTGGCACAATGCAAAAAATCACACAGATACAGGTCAAGAGCCTCAGTTAATGTTCACATCAAACATCAGAATGAAGAAAAAGTGTGATCTCTGTGACTTTAACTGTGGCATGGTGGTTGGTGCCAGAGGGGCTGCTTTGAATATTTCAGAAACTGCTGATCTCCTGTGATGTTCACACACGACACTCTCGACAGTTTACACAGAATTGTTCGAAAAACAAAAAAATATCCTGTGTGCAACAGTTCTGTCAGTGGAAACACCTTGTTGATGAGAGATATCAGGGGAAAATGGACAGATTCCATTGAGTTATTATATCCATCCTGGAAGCTGCCAGGATGGATATAATAACTCAAATAATCACTCTTTACATCCGTAGTGAGCAGAAAAGCATCTCAGCATGCACAAGACATCCAAACTGGTCAGTTGAAGATTAGAAGAAAAAAAAAATCACATACCTTTTTTTCCAGTCTTCAACTGTCCAGTTTCAGTGAGTCTGTGCCCATGATAGCCTCAGATTCTTGTTCTTGGCTGACCGGAGTGGAACCTGATGTGGTCTTCTGCTGTTGTAGCTCATCCACCTCAAGGTTTGATGTGTTGTGTGTTCTGAGATACTTTTCTGCTCACCATGTTCGTAAAGAGTGCTTATTTGAGTTACTATAGACTTCCTGTCAGCTCAGACCAGTCTGGTCATTCTCCTCTGATCTCTCTCATCAACAACGGGTTTCAGCCTGAAGACCCTCCGCACACCAGAAGTTTTTTTGTTTTTTGCATCATTCTGTGTCACCTCAAGAGACTGTTGTGTGTGAACTGCATTAATGTGCAGGTTTACAGGTGTTCCTAATAAAGTGGATGGAGAGTGTAGTTAAATAATAACAGTGGTTAAATAATAAGGTTGTTTGGTAGCCTAATTAGATTTTGGACATACAGTATGCACCCGTTAGATTTTATTAGGCCTATATGATTTTTAATTTTGCTTACTTCTCAGTACACTATGTTCCAAAATACCTACAAAGCTACTTCAGTCTCTCTTTCAAAATAGTCTGTGTTCACACTTGTAGAAAATAAACTGGAATTTAGTTTTTAGGGTAGTTGTCATTTCTATGGATGTTGTACTTGTAGCCTATAAGAGTGACCAAAGCAGAATAGGTTCAGTATAATTAGTCATTATTAGATGTTTTAGACATGCATGTTGAAAGACTTGTGCCAAAAGGCCAGTTGTTATCATCTGAACACAGAAATCCACAGGATCTATTGGGTAGCCTTAGAGCTGTTGTCTTTTGGCCTTTGGCCAGGTGTGATGACCTGTTTCAGCTCACTAAACTCTCACACTCTCAAATAGTCTGACACGTAGTTTATTTACAAATCTACAAGCAGGAAAGATAGTGATGTCTTATAATCTCTTGTAATTTTTTACATTAGGGTAAGGGCAAAACAATGATAGTTTTAAATCATCATGAACAGATTTTGATAAATCTACAGTTACAATAACAAACAGTTATGATAGCAAATATAAAATAAATTTAAACTAATATAAGAAGAAAATGTTTCTTCTTCTTCATATAATAATAATAATAATAATAATAATAATAATAATAACATGCACTTAAGTGTCATTTATTTCATGAAGCTGAGGTCTTTTCAGCTTGTTAATATTGTTTTTAAAACACACACACACATTTTCATTGATTTGGTGTTCCTTCTGGCTGGCCAGTGCTAGGCTAGGGTCTTTCTGTAACAGTTACCAAGTGTCATTAATGTAAAGATAGGAGTCAACTCTAAAATAAAGTTGTCCACAGTTACAACTACAAAGTACAACATTTCTAAGCGGGTGCTGAGTCCTGACAGGCCCTACCTCATTGACTACATCTCACTATAGACATAGCAGGCCGATTTATTGTAATAGTGAGTTTTTGGGACCTAGCCATCAGTTAATTTGTGTCCGAGTTGCTTTTTTTTTTAACCTAAACTGCACAGGAAAGTCCAATGCCTTGAAACAAAATTCTAATCTGATTTTTCTGCCTTTGTCCCTCTGTCATTCAAGCATGACTATATTCAAGAACTGCTCTGTGGTTCTTTTAAGGAGATGAGGAAACTGTTCACTGCTATATTTGGACAATGGAGAAAACATATATGTAATGAACCAGATTGATTTTCTTCCTTAAATGTCCACTGTCAGGTTACTAATAAATAAAAAGAAAGTCTTATCAAGTTCTTCAATAGCTCTTCCTCTGCTCCCCGAACCTCGTAATAGAAATGAGGGAATTACACCTGGAAGTGGGAAATCAATTTCAGACCAATGGTAGAGGTGAATGTTTTGGACAAAAATCAGCTGTGTGAGCAGTGTAAGTGCTTACTCTGCTTACAGAGTGTGTCTCACTGTCCCATATCTGGATAGCAGCATTGACTTGATTGGTGCTTGTTAAATGCTTGTTAAATGTCACAGTTTGGTAGCAAGGTGGAGCAAGTGAACTAGTTCACGTTTTAAGAGTATCTAGTATAGTGTTCTCTTCTTTGTTTCCAGACAAAGCAAATTATATAAGCATGGCCTGAACCACACCTGCTGCGTGTTTATTTTTGGCCATGCAGTTGGCATCAACATTCTCTGCATGCATGGAACTAATTAATCTGTAATTAATATTAATCTGTAATTAATCTGTAATCTGGATTACTTTTTTTTTCCTTTAGTCTTAACAGTATTAATAATTTTTTTTGGATTTGGATTTTGAAATCTCTGATTATACATGTCTTATATCTATATCATTACAAATCATCGTTAATCATTCACATATCACTCCTCTTACCTTTTGAAATTGATCTCACACCTATAATACTGGGTTTTGCCTCATACAATATAATGTATATGTGATTGACTTAATGGAAGTCTCTTTTTCGTCTCTGTTTGTTCTGTGTAATGATGAACATCTTTATATAAATGTTTACTAGAGCAGTTTTAACCAACATGGACAGGCCAGGGTTAAGCAGAATTAATTGTGTGTATTTGAAAAATACACAGCTGACATCAGGCTTCAGTTATTTCAGCTCAGCCTTATCAGGCATGCAAGCCCACGCCTCTAGGTGCCAATATTGACAGAAGGTGCTGCTCCCATGCTTCAGGCTGGGATTAAATATGAAGCTGACAGACCCAAGTGGACCCTTGCTAGTGTATACGGCTTTCTCATGCGGCTGTCACGAATGGAAAATACAGTGATCGATTTATGACTGCTGCAGTCCACAATCAGCATCCGATGACATCAGTATGGCGTCGATTGGACAGATCATCTTTTGGAGGTATCTTTCAGACAAATTTTTAGCACTTATCATTAACTATAGTTTGTGTATTTGTATATTTGCAGAACTATGGTGTTAGATCACATTACATAATTTTATATAAGCACATGCTTATTACTTTTAGTGTATATTTTAGTACAGATAATAACGTTTACAGAAATATAAACTACATCTTGGTTTCCATATATGCTGATTTGTCTCTTACAGCATGATTGTCCTCATATTTGTAATGGCTGGACTTATAATTCTCCTTTTGGCTATTGCATTTTCAGGTTAGTCTAAATTTAAATTTCCTACTTGATAGGTGTTGGTCTATTTTTCTATATTTCTGTGTACTGCATTCATGATAATCGTATTTTCTGTACATTTGTTTGTGGTTCCAAGTATCCCAGGGCTCTGTGGTGACTAATAAACCGTTTCCTGTGGGCAACCTGGGACAGGATGTGATCCTGGACTGCAAATTCCAAACCAAAACTAGCCAAGTTTCTTCTGATGTGTCGATCACCTGGCAAAAGGACGGTCTCACTGGGGTCGTTTATCAATACCAGAACAACGCAGATCATTTACAGGACCAGAACGCACAGTTCAAAAACAAAGTTAAACTTTTCCCAGATGCTATCCACACAGGCAACGCTTCCCTTCTCTTGAGGACAGTAAGGATGGAGGATGAGGGAGTGTATCGCTGCAGTGTGACTGCTTCTGGAGTCACCGGGACAGTCAGCATTCATCTCAGAGTGGGTGGTAAGAAACTTCTACATAGTATGTCTTTAATTATTTAGATAAAAAGCCTGTAGTATTTATAGAAGGGAAATACACAGCTAAGCACAACTGCTAATGTTAGTCACTGTGCTTAATCTATTGTTTGCAGCTTTCTCAGCTCCTAATATAACCAGGTCAAACAACAGCCTGAAGGCCTACGCTCAGAGATGGCTGCCCAAACCTGATGTAACCTGGTTTGACCAGAATGGAACGCAGTTAAAAAGTAGCACCGAGTTTTACAGTATACCGATGGGGATTGTGCAAGTAATGAGCGACCTCCAAGTCCAAGTGACTGAAGGGACTTACACCTGTATCATCCAGAATGCACTTGTCACAGCTGTCTCTGAAGCAACAGTTAGAGGTACTGATTTTTTTTTTTTTTTTTTTTTGGTGCTTATAGGTACAACTGCACATACTTCTATGCATAAGTATATAGACAAACTACAATAAATAGACATTAGCACTCACCCAGATTGAAAACATTTACTCAGACATTGCACAGCATATGACACCTACTCCATGGCTTTACTCACTTATTCAGTATGGCATCTGTGATCAATAAAAAGACATTTCTTAAAGCCTGTTAGGAGAATGAATGATATAGAGCCAGTGTTATGTGAGTGAAACATACACAACTTAGGAAAGCTATCATCTTCTGCGGTTTTTGAACTTCTGCTGTTTTTACTCTTCAGATAATGAAGTTTTGACAAGGACTGACTTCATATTTAATTCATCGCCCAACATCGTCACATCACATGTGATTGGCACAGCCTTCATCATTTTCTGTATGTTGGTGTACTGAAGGTACATCCGGTGGATATGGCATCGGCTGTTAGCAGAGACATGATTCACACTGTGTTGTAAAAAAAAGCACACATAAGGTTTTGGTAAATATCTCCTGATACTTAACTTTAACTTGTGGCATTTCTGTCTTGGTCTCAGTATACCAAAGCATGAATGACAACAAAACAGCTGCAAAATGTCACCTGCAACTTTATCTGTAAATAACATTTAAGCTTACCTTAAATAAACGTCAGTAATGGCTATTTATAGAGTTGTGTTTTATTCTTATTCTCATGATGATGATGATGATGATGATGTTGCCTATAGTCTTTCTGGTCAGAGTAGATGCAGATCAGTAGATGGCGACACTGCTGCTCATCGGTCAGAGCGCGTGGCACTGTAAGCCCCGCCCACAAATGCGTGCGAGTTCGCCGATTGGTCGGACAGCGAAGTTCTCGAATATTATTACGTATGAAAGCATGTTGCCTGATCCGCTGTTTTCTCGCGAGACTGTGATTTAAGTCTTGATTTTTAATCCTCGGGTCGGAGGATTATATAGTATTTTTCTACAAGTCGCAATAAGTAAGCTGTTTTTTTTTAATGCAAACAGTAGAGTTAATGTGTATTAACAGATGTATGCACTGTGATAATGTAGAGAATTAGCAGGTGAAATGGGATTAGATGGCGAGCAGATGAAGTCCAATCTACTTTTACTGACTGTTCTAGGTTGTGCTTCTGTAATTCGGTTTATTCATTCAGTCATTCATCCTATGACAGTCTCTTTAAAAAAATGAAAATTGTAGTTCCATGATGAAAAGCAATAAGGTAAATGTGTGTTTACAATGCTGGTGTGTTAATTATGTACTGTATGATGTTACTTTCTGAAATGTTCAGTGTATTTGGCAATTGTGAAGCAGCTGATTGAATGTTGGAGGCCCAGAGGTAGCAGTTTTGCACTGAGTTTGTTCTGAAAGGGTGATTTTGTATGGCATATCTGGCAACCCTGTGAGCAAGTAAAACTTTGCTTTGTGTTTGTAGGACAGACTTCGAGGCTGTGATAATTTAATAACGAGGCATATTTTAGTTTAAAAGTGCTTGTTTTGGAGAGTCGTTGTTAAAGATAGTTGCACTCTAACAGACTGTTAGGATGTCGGCTTGTGGGGAAGAATCTGCTCCTGGAGTGAGCAACACGTCGGGTAAGGGGAACGTGAGGAAGTGCAGAGCGCTGTGCGGTGTGTGTAAGCGCATGTACCGCGAGCCCAAACTCCTCTCCTGCTTGCACACGTTCTGCGCAGACTGTATCCGCGAGCTGGAGCGCTTTTCTCCGCTGAGTGCGGCCCGAGAGCAGGCGCAGTCCGTCACCGTGCTGTGTCCTGAGTGCGACAGTGAGGTGGAGCTGCCGCGCTCCGGGGTGGACGGGCTCGCTGCAGACCCCCTGGCGCTGGACGAGGTGTTCATGGAGACGCTGCTGCTGGAGAAAAGCGCCGCGTGCGACCTGTGCGGAGACGCCGAGGCCGAGGCCCAGCAGCGCTGCGAGGTGTGCAGCCTCAACCTGTGTGACTTCTGCAGCCAGGCGCACAGGTCAGTGTGCTCACTTCATACACGTGTGACGTGCAGTGCTCAGGCAAAAGTTTCTCTACGCTTAGGACGAAGTGAGGGGAACATCTAGAGCCAGGTGTCACCTTTCTACCTTCCCTGCAGCACTATCAAAAACAAACTGTGACTTCTTTTTAAAGTAAAGCAAGAGTTTGGTTTTTCAGGACAGTCCTGGAGCAGGGACGGATTTAGTACTAGGCAAAGGCAGGCAACAGCATTGGGCCCCCAGAAACCAAGGGCCCCGTAGAAATGCAAGTTATATATTTTTTATTATTAATGCTAAAAAATGTATGCGGAAAATGTAAATTTCGTTAAAACACTGAATAGGGCCCCATTCTTTTATTTTGCCTAGGGCCCCCAAATCACTAAATCCACCCTGTCCCGGAGACTTGGTGTCCTGCTTGCAGATTCCTAACATCTCACATGACTCAGTTCATATGAGTTTAGGGGCAGAGTTAAGTTTCATATCTTTTCTTACGACTTCACTCATAAGGAATTGAGCGAAACCCAACTCCATTTTTCTGACATCTGTTCTAACTGAGCATTGCTTGGGGATCTTTACCCATTTTCTTGACATGGCTCATGGAAAAGGAGATGGTCACAACCATCCATCCATCCATTCTCTGTACCGCTTACCTTACACAGGATCACAGGGAACCTGGGCACAAGGCAGGGGACACCCTCGGCGGGGTGTCAACCCATCGCAGGGCACAATCATGCACACACACTCACACACCCTTTCAGACAATACAGACAATTTAGAGATGCTCATCAGCCTACAATGCTTGTCGTTGAACTGGGGAGGAAACCGGAGTACCCGGAGGAAACCCCCCGAAGCACAGGGAGAACATGCAAACTCCACACACAGAGCCCCAACCCCCAGGGTGCAACACATAACAGTACATAAGAGTACATAAGGTGCACATACACAACAGTGTGAGATGTGTGCAGGACAATAAATACACAGGACAATATACGCAGAACAGTAAACACACAGGACAACCGAACAGTGTTGTGTGGGAAAGCTGTTGCACAATGGACTATAAACTGTTGTGTAATGTAGCAGCAATAAGAGTCACATACATAAAAAGTGTCTGATGCATTAATACCTAGGAGCAGTTTGGCATAGCCAACCCACCCACTGGAATGTGTATGGGAAGTGGGAGAAACTGGAGAACCCAGAGGAAATCCAAGCAGATATGCAGAGAACATGCACAGAAGCTGTGTATAGACGGTAAGCTCCGGATCGAACCTGGGGACCTGGAGCTGTGAGGCGGCAACACAACCTGCTGCACCGTCATGCCACCCACATTTTCATCTTAACTTCTTTTTTCCATAGATATATTATAAAATTGTGGTACACTGTGATCTTTTTTTAAAAAAAAAAAAAAAAAAAAAATCCTTGAGGGTGCAAACATTTGCACACAGCAATATGTCTATAGTTTATAGCCACCACCTCTAATACACAGAGCCAATACTGTAATGTGTGGGATTTTCATTCCTGAAGAAGGGCCTGGTGATTCAAGTCATTAATCAAGCCGTAAGTTCAAGCCATTGAAAAAAAAAAAGAAATGACATCATTGGGGAAAATAAAAGCCAATCATGCATGGCGTATACACCTAGTCCAGGTATTCTCCACTCCACTGCCCTGCTTCCATGACTCCCAGAATACCTGATAGTGATAAACCCAGGGCATTTTGAAAGGAATGGGGGAAGTGAGTTTACCTAGGCTACATGCAGATCAAGTTCAAGTATGAAAAAATAGTAGCATTACATTTAATAATAGTAAAACATAGCTAAAAGTAAAAAGAAAAAAAAAAATCTGAAAGTTGGCACTTCATATGGCACATAATTTCTCTGGTATAGATTACATGTTCTATCACTATAAATAAGAGCTCGCAGCTCATGGATTTGTATCTTTTTGTGTCAATACATTTAAAAAAAAATCAGACTAAGTGGACTACAAATGCATAATAAAACTGCTGTTCATTATTAAATTGCAGTAGATGTCATTGTTGCAACGCAGCACAGACTTTATCTTTGAAAAATGATGATATGGCACATTCCAGTTTACTTTTGACCCCTATAAAGAGAGACTCTTCAGAGTAGGGTGGAGTCTTCAGAGGGAGTATGGCATACTCATGTTCACTGGAGACTGAACCATAGCCTTAATTAAGTGCACCAGAATTTAGGACCCCTGCTGTACTCCATCCCCCAGTCAATCTCCTTGAAGCCTTCAAGCAGTAATTCAAATAGCCTTTTTACCGACCAGGTGTATGAAACTAGCAAGTAGCTGGAGCACACTATATTTAGTTGCTGTGCTCTTGGAGTTGGACTTTTAAAGTAAGCATTTAATCTGGATTTGTTGCCTGCAGCTTCTGACATGAAATTTTACTTTCAAAATTCTCTAGGTTAAAGTGTTTTGAAAACATAACTGGAAAGTGAGTGTGTTTTTACAGTACATACATAGCTGTTTTCTCAACCCAAAACACCTCAGAATAAGTCTGGTGATGCCTATAGTGCCAAGGAGCATATTTTGAAGACAAGGTTTTGCCACTGTCTTACTTATCTCATTAATTACTCTCATATTTTCAATTATTTATAGCAATTACCAGTTTAACATGTTTTTTTTTTTTCTTTTTTTTTTTTCAAGCAGGAGACAGAAGAAGACATCCAGTCATGCAATCCACAGCTTGGAAGAGCTGAAGCGCCAGGGCCGTCTCTCCAGACCCGTTCTGTGTTCTCTGCACCCAGGCCAGGAGTTGCGTCTCTTCTGTGAGACCTGTGATCTCACTGTTTGCCTGGAATGCGCCGCCACGTTTCACAGGGACCATCGCTGCAGTCCCACGCATGAGGTCATACATCAGCATGGCGACCGTATCCGGGAGCTGGTTTCCAGGAGGCTGCGGCCTCGTCTAGTCCGTCTGGAGGAGGCACTGAGGTGTGTGGAGGTTTCCCAGGAAGCTTGGCAGTCTCGGGCAGAGGAGATGGCGAGGGAAATCCAGGCCTTTGCGCAAGCCTACACGAGCGCTGTGGCAACTCACTGCCGTTCTCTTCTGCGTTCCCTGGAGGATCTGAGACTACAGAGGCGCAATCAGCTCCAACTGCAAAGGGCGCAGCTGCAGCAGGCACTGTTTGATATCCGTGGCAGTGTTGACTTTGCTGAACGCTTGCTCACATGTGGCTCAGAGGCAGAGATCCTCAGCGTGAAGGGAGTAACCACAAGGCGGTTAATGAGCCTTTTGGAGATGGGGTATGATCCACACGTGACCCCTGTTAGCCATGACAGTGGTAGCAATATCTGTTTTTTACCACAGGAGCTTGCAGGGCAGGTGGAGGGATTTCCCATGGTGGGAGTTCTGCAGGCCAAGACTGTAGATCCCAGCAAGTGCACCATTCAAGGCGAAGGTGAGGATTGAGGCAGCTATTGAGATTAGTTTCTTTACACAAGTGAGCATTTGCATTAAGGAAAGATAGAAAGCACTGAAAGGGAAGAGTTTTAAAGAAGTTAAAGGGTAGAAAGCATTGAGGCCGATATCTGTTTAAAAAAATAAATAAATAAAATAAATAGATCACAATTATAAGAGGGATAGATTCAGCATTTAACCAAGGTAAGAAAAGATGGCCAGCAAAGATTCTGTCTGGATTCTATTAGTCAGGTTAGCTGTTCTATCTGGCTGCAGAATGGAGCTTGCTAAGCTGCAGAATAAGCTGTATGCAGATATTATCACTACTGAATGATGCTAGGCTGAGCACCGTAGCTGCTGGGATTATCTTGCAAAATGATCTTTGTATTTTAATTTACCAGCAGAGGTTTTGTTGATAAATTTTAAGTGTATTTTAATTGATGATGATGTTATTTCTGACCATAGAAATAAAGCGTTCTGTTCCCATCTGTAGCTCAGTTCACATTACATAGGTAGAAAAAATCCAGTGGCGAGCGCACAGAGGGCACAAGTGAAACACTGGAAAACACTGTTTCGTCAGTTTTCAGATGGTAAAAGCAGAAAACCGCTTTGCGCTAGCAATGCCATTGTGTTCCTATGGAAAGAGCAGTGCCGCTTTAACTTGACATGTGGTGTAGACTTTCATGCTGTATTATTTAATTTGGTCCAAAAAACACATTCTTGGGAATGAGAACACTTCGACTGAATTTCCAGGTAGTACCTGATGTCTGGATATGCACACACACACACACACACAGGACTAAGGGAAGGATTGGAATGTAGTGATCACTGAATGTGGTGGTGACATTCCTTGTTCCCATGACAACTTTTCAGTTGGTGGTGTCGGTCGTGGTTTTCGTCTCTTTGCCGTGTCTCAGCATGTCTGATGTAGGTGCAGTCACCAGCCACGTTATTAAAAGGGAAACCTGACCCTGAGACACTAAAAGCAGATAGATATGGCATTAACAGCAACCATGAGTATAATAAATTTGGATATTTGTTTTTAAAGTAATAATTTATTTTAATTGCATTTCAGAAAACAAGACTTAGCTGTAGGAATAGCACGCTCAGTAATTCATCTTGAGTGAATTTCTCAGAAATAGTCACATTTCTGAAATAATATTCACAGAAATCTCACAGATCTGTCTTACTGTTTTGATGAGTGACCTGGGTTGTTGAATGAGGATTAAAATAGAAACTGTGACAGAGAAGCCGTCTTTGGCTGTGTTGGGGAAAGCAATAGCACACTGATATTGTGGTTCCTTGTTATACATTTAGAATAATACCTCTGCATATTGCAGTTTCTCTGTAGTTTGCTGTATTCAGGGATGAGGTGGTATGCAGTGTTCTTGTGGTTTAGTACTTTAAGGATTGAATAGATGGGGTAATCTGTACAATGAACAAAAATCAGTCATTGAGTGTTAACTGTATTGACTTTTTTGAAGTAGGCTGAGAGATGTTTGATCAGAAAATGGGCTGCTGTTATGCATCTGTCTTTAATCTTTTTGGTGCCATTTGGTAAATGGAAATCTGTGAGACTGAGTATCTGAATCTGACAGCAGCTGCAGCTATAAAGGCTGAATTTTTCTGGCAGACAGCCCAAAACCTTGAATTAGCCCAATATCACATAATTTGAAAAGAAATGTATACATTCGTGAATGTTCATATATTGTGTGATATATTTGCAGGTGTCCAACAGTGTGTTGAGGGCCAGAAGTGTGAGTTCACACTCATCTCTAGGGACTCTGCTGGGGAGCTGATGGGCAAAGGAGGAGACTCTGTGCTAGTCAGCATAATCCACACAGAAAAGAAAGAGTGGTGAGTTTGAAACCCCTCTCTGAAATTTGTCCATTATACACTTCCCGGCCCAAAAAAAAGTCGCTGTTTAGATTTAATAGGCAAATACATAAGAGTCTATGAATGGATCATTATTAGAGTGATTATAATGTTTCTAGCATGTTATATGTTTGGCAACAGTTCTTTTAATCTTAAAAGGTGAAGTGTGTAGCTTATTAGTTCTTTAATAACCATGTAGAAAGACGTATCATGGCCATATTCCAGGATGACACTGCCAAGATTCGTCAGGGTTAAAATTGTGAAAGAATGGTTCAGAGAGCATAAAGAATCATTTTCACACATGAATTGGCACCTCTGAGTCCTGACCTTAACCTCAGTAAAAGTCTTTGGGATGTGCTGGAGGAGACTTTAAACAGTGCTCATCTCTTGCATTGTCAATACAAGATCTTGACCAAAAACTGATGCATCGCTTGATGGAAATAAATGTTGTGATGTTATTTCCATCAAGAGGTGTTGATGTCACTGTCACTGGAATATGGCCATGATACGTCTTTCTACATGGTCTACATGCTAGAAATGTTATAATCACACTATTAATGATCCATTCATAGATTCTTATGTATTTGCCTATTAAAATCTAAACAGCGACTTTTTTTTGACCGGGCAGTGTATGTTACTACATGTAGACAGGTTTCAGGATATTTGAAGTTCCTAAATATTTAAGTCCATTCTGTTTGGGGGAATTTCACACAAGCTTGCAAAGATCCATTCTCCAAGCAGCCACAATTACTAAGTAATGGGCCTTAGGACCAGTGAGCGCTACTGTGTCACATTCCAGACTACTGCAGCAACCTTTTATGGTAGCCGTTTGCCTTCAACTAGAGCAGAAGGAGCAGCAGTGGAAGATGCCTAGAACAGGAACTAGGACTAGAGCTATCCTGTGTTTGGATTGCACGCCCTGAGGAGATTCAGGATGATACAGTTCCTCCTCTTTCATTAAGATGGCTTAATGATGCAGGTTAATTGCTAAATGTAAACTAAGACTGACTTGTGCATTGGTGAAAACATCTTGTCTACCTTCTTGGAAATCTGTTTCATTGTAGGCTTATGTGTCTGTGTTTGACATTCTTAATTTCTTAATTAAAAAACTTACACTGCACCTCTTTACGCTGCCTTTCATGCCTTACAGCAAAGTGGAGACAACAGTGATTGATAACAGTGATGGGTCGTATGCTGTCTCCTACACACCCAAGGAACCGGGATTCTACTCTGTGTGGGTGTGTGTTAAAGCACAGCATGTTAAGGTAACAGCTTGATTCTGCAGATTTTTAACGTGTGGTGCCAGTACTGCATCAGTGCAGGACTAATGTCTCTGTGTTCTCTGCTCTACAGGGTTCACCTTTTGTGCTGAAGGTGAAGAGAAAATTTCAGCGCCACCACGGCATCTTCCACTGTTGCTCCTTCTGCTCTAGTGGAGGCGCTAAAGAGGCACGGTGTGGCTGTCCTGGGACCATGCCAGGTACAGCACACTTTAATTCCTGCACAGCTAGGGCTGGCTTTCAGAATGTATTTCACTTCACAGCATGACAATTGCCAACATTATTTCCCATTCAGCAAGTTTGACATGAAAAAACATGGACGCCTTCATAAAAGCGTGTCTTTGTTTGCTCTCTCAGAGTACGTAAAGCTCATAAAAAGCTACTCTAGCTGCACTTTTACAGTAACAGGCCTGAGTGGCTGTTGGTGCTGTTCTACATGCTGGACTGAAATTGCAGTACAGCAGCAACAGCAGACAATGGCGAGCAGCGTTAGCAACTAGCTAGCCAGCTAACCTTAGTGATAACTCTAATGTTGGTGATTACCTTTTCCAAACACCGATTAGTATGGTTAGTGTTATAGTGGCAACCAAGTACTCTGTCTGTATATTAACTGATGTAAAGCCAATACTGTTATAAACTAATTTAAAAGTAGTGAGGAGGCATTTTTGGTGGTTTTTACCAGTTGTAGGTGGGGAGTTACAAGTTGCAACTTCGCCTCGAATGCAGCATAAGTACAATGTTTTCAGACTTTTGACTGGCATTGTACATTCTCTCACAGTCTGGTCTATGTTGCTGTGAATTTTATTTCAGTACTCAACTGCATACGTGTATACAGCTGTATACATATATATGTATTTTAAATGCTTTTTCATGAGACTAACTTGTATCTGTGTCTTTTTTCTCTTCTTCTATGATGTGTGTCTGCCTGTGTGTATCTGTGTATCTGTGTGTGTGTGTGTGTGTGTGTGTGTGTGTGTGTGTGTGTGTGTGTGTGTGTGTGTGTGTGTGTGTTCTTGTTCCACAGGAGGGTTCCGGGGCTGTGGTCATGGCCATAAAGGTCACCCAGGGAAGCCACACTGGTCCTGCTGTGGTAGCGTGCTGGAGAGCTCAGAGTGCGTGCGTAGCCTCGTGTCAGGCTCTCACCGTGGGCATGTCCGAACTGTGGAACTCTGATAGAACACCCTCACATGAAAAGACACAAGGAGATTTCATAGCTCGAAGATGTTATGACATGTACAGTGCTTTAAAAACATGAAACTGTTTTGGTATGTTTTTTTTTTTTCCTAAGATGTCACCAGCAGGCCTGCTTGTGATGCAGATGATCTCTGTGAAGCTGGATTATTCACCAAAAACCATTAAGACTCTTTTATTTAACAGCTTTTGGTACAAGTGTTTTGAACGAGTCAAGATGTGACTTAACCAAAGCTTTAAGAAGGTGCTAAAAATGAACATGAATTAAGAAAAATAGACACAAGTAAATATTCCCACACCAAACGTGGAACTAATAAACTAATACTCTTAATACTTTTGCTTAATCTCAACTCTGTGTAAACGTGAACCTTTTACTCACAGCTATTAATTAGTACTCACAGATTTTAATAAGCTTGAACAAAAGTGTTGCATAAGTTTTAAAAGCTATGTAGATTTTTTAGTGTGTTTGTATGTGTGCGTGCATGTGTTTGTGTGTGTTCACAGCTTTACTGAACACCTCCTGTGGGATATATAGTAATAATAAGTATTACAAAATATATTTTAAATAATTTCATTTCTAGTTTGAAATGTGAATAGATGTAATACTACTGTGTGTAATAAAGGGAGTTTTGAAAGGGTAGGACATATCTTGTACAGGAAAATGTTTCTGCAATGCATGGAAAGTTATCCAGGTTATGATGGTAATATTACACTTTAACTATTTAGAAACTGGTATTTCTAAAACTATTCCTTGGGGTCCCCCCAGCCACGTGTTGAGTAAGCTCGAAGAGTAAGATATGCTCTTCTAGCCAACACCAGATGGCAACAATGTGCTGTGGCTAAGCTACAGTGCAAGTGAGGCTGAGGTGTTCCCTGATATAGCGTTTTCTATTTCCTATTGTCCTGATTTAAAGTTAAATCAGTTTTCAAAACTTCACATTAATGCTTGATTAAGCATTTCCTTGCCAAATGTCAGCAAACTATGGTTTATATTTTCTGTTGAAATGCTATGAATTTTAACATTATGAATATGTACTCACTGTACACTTTATTAGGAACACCTGCACATTCATGCGGTTGTCTAATCAGCCAATCATGTGGCAGTGGCGCAATGCAAAAATCATGCAGATAAAGATCAAGAGCTTCAGTTAATGCTCACATCAAACATCAGAATGGGAAAAAATGTGATCTCTGTGACTTTAACTGTGGCATGGTTGTTTATGCCGGATGGGCTGGTCTGAGTATTTCAGAAACTGCTGATCTCCTGGGAATTTCACACAACAGTCTCTAGAGTTTACACAGAATGGTGTGAAGAATAAAAACAGGGAGTGAGTGACAGTTCTGTGGGTGGAAATACCTTGTTGATAAGAGAGGTCAGAGGAAAATGGACAGATTGGTTTGAGCTGCCAGGAAGGATATAGTAACTCAAATAATCACTCTTTACAGCTGTGGTGAGCCGAAAAGCATCTCAGCATGCACAACACAGTGAACCTTGAGGTGGATGGCCTGCAACAGCACAAGACCACATCAGGTTCCACTCCTGTAAGCCAAGAGCAAGAATATGAGGCTATCATGGGCACAGACTCACAGAAACTGGACAGTTGAGAAAAAAAAAAAATCACCTGGTCTTTTTCCAGTCTTCAACTATCCAGTTTCTGTGAGTCTGTGCCCATCACAGCCTCATATTCTTGTTCTTGTTCCCCATATGTTCATGCTTGTTTCCTACACCTAGCAAACTGTTAGTAGGTGAATAGGCTAGTGTAAATTGTATTGGTGTATTTGAGGGTGTGGGTGTAGGTGTGATGCCCTGCAAGGGACCACCACAACCATGACCAGTTACTGAGGATGAATGAATGAACTGTATTTCATCATTTATTTGTTTCTTAAAGAACATATTTTGATCTTAATGAAACTAAGATTGAATAAATGCAGTAATTCTTTACAAGTAGGTAAGCATGTGTGATGGGAAGAATGTATCATGGTACAGATCACTAAACCAGGTGAAATTAGTGGGGATTAGTCATGATATGCCCCCTGGTTAGACTGGACTATTTCCAGATTACCCATAGTTTAAATGAGTGACAAAGTCTTTCAAGCCTTTAGGCACTGGCGATCTAAAACTTTCATACTTATTATTGAGGCCATATGCCATTCTGTTAACTTTACTAATGATCTAACTTGATCTTTTCCCAAAATAACACCTTTCCCTTTCTGTTTTCATGTTTTGTCCACAAAACTGTTTGCAGTGGTTTATTTTCTCTCAACCCAATTATTACATCCTTTTTTATTTATGTGAAAATTTCCTTACAGCAGATCACAGCACATTCATACTGCATAGATTTGTCATCAATCCCAAATGTACTTCAAATGCACATAGTGGCAGTGTTTTCCAAGAGCAGTCTGCACTTAATGACATTTGCAGCTTGCAAAAAAATCCCATAAATTCACCCTCTGATGATAGTGAGGTAAAACAGTGGAGTGAAACACTGGGCTACTAGCAGATCAAGGACTGGGTCACAGTTAATGAAATTAATAGCTGCACGCCTCAGCAGACAGGAAGCTCACCTTTTGACAGGCAGCTTGTACCATGGCCCTACTTTTGTGCATTTTTAATGACATAAAAATACAAGTATAAGTGCATCTAATACATGTTTAGAATTGCTTGAAGGTTTGGGACACTGTTTAATGTTAAATAAAAAGTGTAAACAACCAAAACCTCTTCTTTTACATTAAATCATAATTATATGGTCAAAAGTCATGACGTCAAAGGAGCCACTTTTACAGAAATGAAAACTTTTACGGCATTTGTGGCAACCATCATTTGCACTGCACAACCTCAAATGAGAAAGAACACGATAAGGTGGTAGTAATGAGCTGGTTTGTGCATTTTGTGTAATACCAGCAATCAGATTTTAATATGGCTAATTAGAATCTACACATGTAAATATTTGTGGTTAAAATCTTATCAGGGTCTAATTCAGATACAACACACATAAAATTATCATTTGACAATGAGTGTAAATGCAGGTACAAGACCAGGTCAGAGAATTCAGATGTACAGTTGGGCTACAATTCAATTGTCTAAAATTGTTCTGCTTGATGGGGGCATAGTGGTTAGCACTGATGCCTTCCACATCCGGCGTTGGGGGTTTGAATCACGCCTGTGCGCGTGGAGTATGCATGTTCTCCACGTGCTTTGGGGGTTTCCTCTAGGTACTCTGGTTTCCTCCCCCAGTCCAAAGACATGTGTTGTAGGCTGATTGGTATCTCTAAATTGTCTGTTGTGTGATTGTGTGATGGATGGGCACCCTGTCCAGTGTTTCCCCTGCCTTGTGCCCTGAGGCTCACTGTGAGCCTGTGTAGGATAAGCAGTACAGAAAATGGATGGTCTGATGTTATGTTTGATCTATTTCCCTTAGATTGTCAATTAATTTGACATTATTATATACCTTCAGGATGTGATGTTTGGAGATGAATAAATAAATACATAGAAATGGCTACTGAATAACAACCTAAATACCTTTAAATAAGAATTAGGTGATGCTCTTTATTCTAATGAACGGCCCGTTGTATGACGCGGTGGGTAAATGCTGTAGCCTGTGGGAAAGGGGAGGTTTTGACGTTGTCCGTGTGGTTGGTAATTCTGCGACAGTCCCTGGCTTTTACCAGGCGGCGCTCGCTGATGGGATGCTGGCGGCCGGAGGGGGCGGAGTCAGGCGGACGGGGCGGAGTCAGGCGCCTGCTAGCTGTTGCAGGAACAGCATCATGGACATTAGAGGCTGGCGGTGCCCATGGCTCCTGAACAAAATGGGAGGTTCAAATGAGCTTAAATTCACTTCGAGGACTTGAAGATACAGATATTCTGAAAACCTTTATCTTTATGAAAACCTTTTTTTCCTCGGTGGCGTCGTTTTAAGGCGGAGCAGCGATGAGGAGCTGCTGTGCGGGCTACAGGCAGAGACAGATGATCAGGCTGCTACTCAGATTTAGCTTCACGAGCTAGATGCCTTTCCAGAGACAGTCAGAGACAGAGAGAGGAGCAGCATTTAGTGTTCTTACCGAGACCTTTTGTTCAGGTTAAATGCTCTTTAGGTGTTTAGACTCTTTGCTCTGCGGTGACCCTTTGGGTTTGTGAGAACAGGGTGGTAACGTTAATCTCGCTATTGCCACGGCATCAGCGGCGCGCGCGCGCTGGGCCTGTTCCACACAGCGCCACTAAGACTCTCACAGCTGCGTGTAGTGTGTGTGTATATACATATATATACATATATACACACACACATATATACATATATATATATACACTCTGTAATTCCAGTGCACAATAACGCGGCTGAGGCTTTAATAAGAATCTTGTATAACGTATGGTGTGTAATTGGTGTGTAGGGTAGAGCTTTGGACGGTGCTATTCTGCCAGTGCTGTTCACTGTAACTCCATGACAAATGACCACAACCTATTTGCGTCAATGCAGGAAAGTCCCTAAATTTTCCTATTACTTGGAATGAAATACGGCCGCCCGCTGCCGGTGAAGGAGCACGCACGCGCCTGCTGTTAAACGCTACTCGCTAATAATAACAAGCTAATCGAGCATCTAGCTAGTTAATGCTTAGCTCCTGCAGTCGGGAAACGGTTTTTTTTTCCTTTGGATGACGACCGCAGATCGTGGATGGGAAGGAGAGTCAGGATCCTCACGGTATGTGGACACGTGTAAAGTCGGGCTAGTTTAATGTTAGCCGGACAGTCAGCAGGTGTGACAGCTCGCGCGAGCAGTTCGTGTAACGCCTACAACAGCGCGCGCTGCTGCTAGGCTACTGAAAGCTAGCTGAGCCTTTTAGTGGGGAATAAAAAAAACAACAAAACAAAACCCCGAACCTCTATTGTAATGTTATTTTATGAAGCTGTAGTTTTATAATAATTTTGTTAAACGAAGTTGTTAAAGACTGATCAGGCTGGTCACTTGGAAGCTTGTTTATTATAGCATTAGCTTGCTATCTGTGCAGTACTTAGCATGTCAGGTAGCGAGAGGATTGCATGACGCGGTCAGGTAACCCGGGTTATATTATGTTTAAGTACATTTGTTTACTTCCTAGCTTGTAATTTCCCTGGTTAATGTTTTCAGTGGTGTCTCGGGTTAGAGTTCCACCGCAGTGTTGTAGGTAAAACCTTCCCCAGTATAGGAGCCTGAAATTGCCATGGAAACTGAAACTGGCTATTCAGCCTCCCCAAGTCTGTCACATTTCTCATCTAAAAATATATTTGCTTTCTTTTCAGAACAAAATGAGGCAAGTTCTCTGATGGACACAGTCTTCTTTATGCCCAGGCTGTACACACCGCATTGGCAGTTGGGCGCATGTTTGCTGCAATGAGATAATAGAAGTAGTCTACATGAGAGAACTGTGACATTTGTCCCTCCATATTCCCTGTTTGATATCTGAACATCAGAATATGACCACGCAAGCTCTATTGCCACTCTCGGGGCGCAGGATACCCACTCTGTCTCCAGGTGCTTCGTCGTTTCCCCACCACAGAGCGACCTTGCGTCTCTCGGAGAAGTTCATCCTCCTCCTCATCCTCAGTGCCTTTATCACCCTTTGCTTTGGGGCGTTCTTCTTCCTCCCGGACAATTCCAAGCACAAGCGCTTTGACTTGGGTTTAGAGGATGTTTTGATACCACACATTGAGCCTGGGAAGGAAGGACGGCATAGCAGTGGGCAGGTCATACATGGACAAGGAGTACACGATGAACATCGACACAGGTGAGAGAAAAAGTCTGCTCCGTAAAGTGCATGTTTATGTACTTATGTAAGCTTCTGGAGCGGCTCGTGTGTGATGAGTCAGAGTAGTATGAATTTGTAAGATGTTGGGTAAATTTCTTTACTATGCTCCATTAGATTGGTGGACTTTTTAAATGCTGTTCACTTTTAGATACAAAGGAATGAGCATGAGCAAGCAGACCTGTCTTACAAGGAAATGTATTGATGGCGCAATACAGGGGCACCTCTTTCTAGGGCTTATGTCACTGTGAGTTTGTGGATGAAACTAATCAGTTTTTGTGATGAGACTGAACTTTCCATACTATTAACTCTCAACTTTTATATATGTGGGACTGTTTGTCATAGACAAGTATAATTAGGCCAAATATAGGTGTGTGTTTTTTTTAAAAACCTGTTATACTGGACCAACGCCTTTTATAGATTAGACCAATAATCTTATTCATTAAAAGGCTACGATTGCACACTGCCTGATTGTCATGACTAATATAACTAAAGTAGGCTTAAACTGTATGATTTTGTGCTGCAGACAAAAATCGCCCATTGTAAAAGAATTCTGTAAAAAGTGCTCTGGAGTTGAGATATGCGATCTTGTTATGCATAAGGTGACCGGCATTACAATTTAGTGTCACTGCGACCAAAGACAGTGTCGGGAATTTTTTAAAATTAAAATATGAGTGTGACCGCTGCTATGGAACTCATCAAAAACCCACCAATAGGATGACGCGAAATCTATGGGACAGCTATGAATATGATGGTGGCAATGACGAAATGCGGGATTTAACAGAAGTACGACTTGTTGAATTGTGGCAGCAGAGACAGCATCTCTCCAGTGTTTCATCCCAGCAGTATCACGACAGGCGTTACACAGAGGGCGTGTTTCTGTTTCTGTAAAGAGATGTGGCACGGAAAGAAATGGGGGATGAATTACAGCTTCCTGTGTCCTTCTTACATAAAGCACACTTTATAGAATTAGCTTTTGTCCCTTGTATGCAGCCACAAACGGCTACAAATTCCTCATCACCTTTTAAAACTTCATTTCTTTAGGCGTCACATAAACAAAGAAACAAGTCCTCTGTATAATAGTGGAAATATTATGCCTAAAGAAATGAAGTTTTAAAAGGTGATGAGGAATTTGTAGCCGTATGTTTTCTGCCCGAGCCTGGATCATGCTGATTGATGACGTAAGCAGAATGTTGTAATTTTCTTCAATCACAGCCTGAGATGGAGAACACGCATTATCACAGTCTGTTATAGAATTTGGCCAAGGTTTTGTTGGGATTAACTCGTACAGTGTGAAAAATAATCGTAAAATTCAGAAGAACATTGCAACGCTGTGTTTTGATCTGTCACAGCACTTCGCACAATCCAGATAACAGAAATCATTCTCATCAGAATAATGCAGGCTTTGCACGCTTGTACACATCAGAGGTTCACGATGGTTTTAATATATTGCAAGCCTAATTGCGAGTGCATGCATCAAAGAACCGGATGTGTAACAGATCTAAATGAGGGTGCGGGCTTTTATTCTCCACGAGTGAAGCACAGTGGAGCTGGCAGGCTCATGCTACAATCTGGACTTGCACTGGTGTAGGTAACGTTGCAAAATCAATAATAGCACTTTTGTTCCATGAACAGGGTTTTTGATTGAGCCATAAATATCCTGCGGACCTTGCACTTTCTTAAGGCTAGGTTTGTGTGCGAGTACACGTTCATGCATGCACACCTTATGTAAGCCTCTCATTTAGCTATCGCAAAGTCAATTCAGGAGCCGAAACCACATCATGGTTAGTAACCAGGACTTGTTCAGTTAGAGTGAAGAGCTGAGCTGGTCATCTCCACTGACGTCATACTGCTGTATGTCCAGAAATATGACGATATCTGTTCTAATTAGTTAATTCAGCTGGTCCAGGGACATCTTTGCTAACAACCATGTAATTTCTATAGAACACTTGCAGTTGAATGGGATGGGAGAACTTGGTGAAATAAAGAAAAACTTTATTTATTTTTTTTTTATGACTGGTAATGCTTTGTCTCTGCTGGTGTGTTACTTTAGTGCATCGCCACAGTGGCCCTCTCCACTGGTAATCCTCGGACACAGTAGATTTTAACCTGTTAAAAACTGTTTTGTTTGGTGTTTATGTCCAAGTTAATGTATGTCAAACATCATGTGTTACCAGATGAAGTAGAAATAATGGTTGATAAACTTCGGTCATCTGACATTGCTTGCAGTTGTGCTGGACCATTAGGGAGCTGTCTGAAAGTTTGCTCACACCACTGTGTGTTTTTCAGAGAGGCTGCTTTAGTGAGTTTACAGTAGTGGAGTCACTCATCATGAATAATGCATTCTGCTGCCTGGTCATCTGCTTTCGTTCATGACCCACAGAGAGATTAGCTCATCCTGGCCTGAACTCTGGAGGCAGACACAAGCACATTGTCTGATATTTCTCACTCCGGCCTGTGCCGTGGCCTGTGCCGTGGTCTGTGCCAGGCTATGCCCGGCTAGTCCAGGCTCAATTACGCTTTACTGCAGCATAACGGAGAACTTTTTTCTAGGGAAAATACTGGCTGAAGACTGTCATACAAATAGTTGATATTAGTTATTTAAATGTCTTTTTAAAAAACTTTATTACACTCTTGTAATCATATTAGTATTTTAATAATGTACATTATGAGGAAAGAAGTGAATTATCATTGGATATGTAAATAAAATACTTTTTGTTAAAAGAAAAAATACTGCAGATATATAAAACTTATTGCTGATAATAGACAATAAATAACAAACACTATGTCAATCAATAGTGTATTATGGCAAATGAACTATGGTTAGTGATGGTGTTCAAGGGTTGTGAGATATGATTTTTATTGTCTAGAAGATATCACACCAGCCTAAAATCCAGCGACGTTTACTCCTATCATATTGTATTGCAAGATGCACCAACCTTTATGCATTTTGAGAGCAGAACAGGGAAAATATCGGCCATGTGGACACTAGACAAGTAGTTTGTAATAGGATTATATTGAAAATGTATTTTTTTTTTAATTTTTATCATTAAAAACTGTGCATTTCTGTAGAATCACTTAAAAATCCAATATCTACGCAGTAATTATATTGGTGGTTCTCTTGCTCATGATGTGTGCAGCTTTACTCATTGCATACATTTATGTGAAAATATGTTATGATGGAATCACATTAAAACAGTTCATTCTTAATTGTTACGACTAAAATATTTGGTAAAGAGCTTGTAGTTTCACCAACAGCCAGCCAGGGATGTTGCCTCATAATTCACAAAGCTTGCGCTATGCATTCAGGTGCTGTATTGTCAGATAAAACTGATGGGAGCAGCTGAATTTGTTTGAATTTACATTTCAAATGCCTGGATTTAGCTCACTTTAACCACAATCCCTGACTTTATCTTTCTGAATCTTGGGGCTTGAAAGCTTTGAAATTGTAGCTAGCAAAACTCTGAAGTACTGCATTACATGTACAGCTCAGCATGAACTTCACTTCAAGATTAATTCCAATTTACATGATCAAAATTAAGACAGTTAGAAAGTAAATTTTTTTCAACACTGGTCAAAAACAGAAAGAACGTTCTTAATTGGTAAGATCGAATACTTTTGGTGTTATGAGTTTCAATCTGGCTGTTTCTCATTCATTCATACTTCAGTCTCAATACATGACTAATAAATATATTTTAACACTGACTGCATTATGATCACATGATTTTTAAACATTTTATTCTTTAAATGTTTTCTCTATACTGTATGTTCAAAAAATTTCACCTTTGGAATTTAAAATTGGAAGTTCACACACAAACGTCTTAGAAACGTCTTAAAGTAAAGTAAAGTCTCCTATCTGCGTTTTAGTCCTGGTTGCACTGGAAGGTTCAGTTTTTAAACATGTGGCTAACTAATGTTAATAATATTAAATGTTATGTGGTTTAATGCTAATGTAATGTTAGCTACGGTATTAGCATTACATAACACTTTCCAAAATAACTTAATGTTTATTCACTGCACGATCAGCAAGTACAGTACCTATGAGATTAACATTCCAAATGATTTAGCTCAGCCGAATCTTGCTGATCTCCTGAAGCATTATATTTCAGTAATGCTCTACAGGTTTCTTTTTTTTTTTTTTTTGAATACAGATTAAAAATGAACATGTTCAGTCTGTCCAGAACTGTTTATTATTTTAATAATCATAGATTTATCACAAATACTTAAATCTATTGATAATTTATGTGTAAAGATCTGTGCGATTCCAGAATCAAATAATTGCTTTATCAATGATGACTGGGGCATTTTCTCTTTGCATACTCATAGAATCTGGATTTCTTAATTTGATTAAAGTGTATTTTTTTCACCTAAGACCTTGTAATACAGAGACGAGAAGTGCTGCAACAGATATTTAGCTTACCAGTTCTCGAATACTTTAACACACGTAGAATATAGGGGAGGGGTACACAGCCCAGCTGATTGTTCATCCGTAAACTGTTCATTCGTAAACTGAACATAAAACTCTTCTCTAAATCAGATTATTGAATAAATAGTAGGTTTTTAAATGTAGTTGAACAAGTGATCAGTAGAAAGTTTATGGCAGTGAGCTTATGTTACTGTGTGTGTCAGATGCTTTGTGTATCTTGATGTCATTAGACAGTCTTATGAAGATCTCACTAATTGAGTTAGCTCACACCTGCCACAGCTAATCCTCAGAATGAAGAAAATAAGACTTGATGTAAATAGGTTTAAGATGAAGGTGTATCCTCAAGCTAATTTGAGCAAAGCTTAAATCCACTGAGCATACATAGACTAGCATACGTCGTGGGCTGGCAGCATCGCTATAATGTTCCTCACATCTTTTGACAGAAACCTTTTCCTCCCTTAAACTGTCCCTGCAAGTTAGACAGAATGTCTAGTCTAGTAGGTCCCCTGAGATGCTACACTACTATGATGCAAAGGGAAGGAAATGTTCAAAAAGTGCAGCCTCTGTACTGCTGAACTGTGCATCTACTGGCTGTAGCAGAAGTGTACAGTAAGCATATTTTGAAACTGAAGTTTCATTGCTTTATTGTTTGGTCTGGTGTTTTTTTTTTTTTCTTTTTTTTTTTTTCTGGTGTGACCCAAAAATAAATTAAAATAAGAGACAGTGGTAGTGGAAGGGATTCAGTGAATGTGAGTTCACGGCGTAACTGGGTGTCTGGGACACTCAGACTGGAGACAAATATAGGTGACACCTATCATAGTCATTAGCTGGGGAGGTCTGAGGATACACAATTAAGCAATATAGCACCAGCTAGAGTGCGTTTAATCTGAATATCAGCACGGCTGTGTTTCGGTGTAGGCACGAGCCCGCAGGCTGAGTCCTGCAGATAATCACAGCCGTACAGTTATTCAGTATAACAGCATGATTGTGAGGGCGATCTTGCGATATTGCTATTATACAACAGTTCTGTGAGCAAGTAATTGAGTAGCTAACCTTTCGGGCACAGTATATTTTTGCTTGCCAGATCCCGAAGAAGCCACTCGCTTTATAGCATGTCGGCCAGCTCACTAGCTAGCTTACATTAATTTGTACATTCCTGTTAAAGGTGCTTCCAGTGAAATTGGTATCCATTCTTCCTTTTCACATTCATCTGACAAGCTTTCATATTTTAAGTCAAAAGTTATATTCCTGAAAATTTTAGTCTGCCATGTCCCCTGATGATGTTTCTAACTCTGTGTAGTAACAGTTTCGAAACTACGAAGTGGAATTTTACGTGCTGAACACAGACGAGTGGCGTGATACACACAGTGAAACGTCTCGGTGCAGTTATACTAAATATAAACACTCTTGGAACGCCACTTGACCAAACAAATTAGTGGACCGGAAGTAACTGTTGTATAAGAATGTATACGTTATGAGAGTTCAGAGCCAGATGGAGTGTTTTGCTTGGTGGGATTTGTCAGACTGCTGAGCCATTGTGCACTAATGGAGACACTACTAACAGAAGAAACAGGCATAAACACATTTTGATAACAGGGGATATATATCTAAAACCAGAGAATACAGCTTAGCTGAATGGATATATAGAGACCTCTCCGGTGTAGCCCTTGAGTTAGTAGTGCAACTTTTTTTTTTTTTTATTTAAGAACACCATGGGTGGATATTTAGGTTTTTTGCATTGTGATTAGAAGTGCAAGAATGTCTGATTTAAGGCTTTTTGGTTATATTTTTAAAGTGTTGTCGGTGTAAAGATTCTTTTATTAAATTAGAATTTTGGAGATTTTACGCAGTGCAGATTGCTTCTGATAAATGTTCAGTTTGTGTCCAGGGCCTGCCTACAACGATGATTTATTGTAGTCATGCGCCAGTGTACTAGGACGCTTCAGCCATCGTGAAAGTTGTTGTGGTCTGAAACTATAATGGTCCTCGTTGGCACTTCGTTAGCAAAATTATATAACTGTGATATTTAACGTGTATTATGAAAATGTCTAAGTATTTTGATAGGATATTTTGAAAATTCGTCAGTGAACCAGATGAGAAATGATGTCAAATTCAACACCAATCCAGCGTTGATACAGTTCCTCAGCATAGGACTGGTGCATCCCTCATCCCGTCATGTTCCGCACTCATCGCTGATTCATGATTCGGTTATTATGACTGATGATACATGTGTGTTGTGCCTATAGGTTTTTCTTGATTATCTCTTTATAATAAAGATAGTGTGATTTGTACTCACTACTTTAGTTCAGCACATCTAAACAGAGTGGCGTGGTGATGTGAGCATTAGTAATTTGATAAGAGGGAGGAGCGTGTAATTAAGTTTTATTGTGCCACTCTGCTCCAGGCTGCTCCACTTTACTGTTACTACCACATTAAAGTTATGAAATGTGATTTTAGCTAGTTAACAAATAACCATTAACAGGGGGATGAGCAAGGTGGCAGATTATTCCTACATAAAAATAAAAAATAAAATAGACAAGCAGGACCAAAAGATTAACAAAGAATAGGAATGGTCTTAGTGATAAAATTCAGTTTAGCTAAACAGAATATGATCTGCTTCAGTTTTATCACACATGACAGTGTAAAACCTCTGAGAAACTGAATGAGTTTTACCTTAGGAGAATTCAACACTTTACCTGTAGTACTTGCGTACTTGCACATGCTTGCAGAGCTTTTAACTGCTGTAACCTCACAGGATTTGCTCTGTTTTTCTGAACTTTATTTTGAGAAGTGTATGTTTTGTTAAACAAGAGGAGGAAGCTGGTAGGTGATGTATTGGTAAATAACAAAGTTAATTATTAATATTGTGACAAGAAAGCCAAGTTTTAACCTGTATGGTAACCTGAATGACCTAGCTGGGTAGCCAGATATCATTGTGCACTGACATTAGTAACTGAGTGATAAACTACTGTCAATTATTTTGCCTTCCCCTCCATAATATACTCTTACATTCAGCCAAATCATTGTGCCTCCAGGGACATGGTGCAACAACAACAACAACAACAACAACAAAAAAGACAAAATAGCTCCAGCGTGAAAGTACTACATAATTAAAGAATGAAACATAATAGTGCCTGCTGTTATAGGAAAATAATCAACAGCGGAGTGGTGTTTGGTGGTTTCCACCTCTAAGTTGATTATTTTCCCAATTACAGCATGTCCCAAAGTGTTTCATTCCTCATATCACAGCAGTGTGCCAACAATTACATTTTTTAAATTTGTTAAAGATTGACATGTCGTACATTTTAATAATTTATAGTTACATTTAATGTTGTGGAAAATCAGTAAAAGTTCACTTAAGTTATAGCCGCAATAAACCGGTGTTCCCTCACCAGCCTCACTTTTTTCTCTCTTGAAAATATTAAGACAAATGCAGTTACGGAGAGAAGATGCTGGAGACTCCTTCCATAAATGATAAATAAAGTCTTCATACAGGAAGCTTCATCGTATCAACAATTAGACATAATTCTGTTTTACATAACACATTATTTCACTCACCTTCTGTCCAGTCTGATTTGAGAATTCAACAGTGTTGTGGTGGGAGCAATGAAATGTGTAAAGCCCTGTGAATTCTGTGTTACAGAAGTTCAGAGAATTTAATGGAACTTGCACACAAAACTGGATTTTACAAGCTGTTTTGCCAAGTTTAATGATTTTACAAAGTGAAAAGTAAAATGTAAAGTAAAGTAAATCGGGAGTAGTGATGTGTAACTGTGTAACAGGTGCACTGCGGATGTTTTTCCAGTACAACAGCATGTGTAGACATGTCTAAGCCTCAGCCTTTCATAGAGAAAAAGCCAGCCAAGAAACTTATCCCTTTCTGCCAAAACTGAAGCCATACCATATCATAATGACTGCTTAGAATCAGTGGGTCTTTCAGTTTTTCCTGTAAAACATGCAAACAAAGCTGCAAAGACACATGCAATCTACACATCCAACAAAGTCTGGAAATGAAAGACTGTTGTGAATACTCCTCAATTATGACTAGAAATAGTGCAATGAGGACTTCAGGTTTGAGGTGCGAGTTTGTTGGTTGCTTTACCGGAGTACAAGAATAACAGGATTTCCAGGGACATGTGGCATCGTTTAAAGTTGCGGGGAAAGAAGATATTCGTTGTTGTTTATTCGAAGTTGTAGTGTGCGTATTATTGTGATTGGTGGAAAGAATCCCAAGTTTCATGTGTTTTATGTTTGCTTAAAGTGTTCAATAAGTATAGCTTGAGAATTTTTTTTGTTGTTAAAATGAAGCCGAAATTCTTATAAATATGGTCACACATTCTTATACCTGTGACTTGAAATTATGTTTTTGTTTATGCAGAACAATTGCTGACAAATATTTTTTGACAGATGTAATTTTCCTGGAGCTTTGCAAGTACTTAACTTTGTCCCAGGATTTATTAGCCTTGATCCACATCATCAGCCTCACTAATGTGCAAGCTGTTGTCTGTGGTAACACATAATACTGAATAACAACTGTTACAACCTGTCTTGTGGAATGCATTGAACTCACTCCTGCCCAAAGACTTGTATCAGACCAAGACACAGAGCAGGTATTAAAACTTTATCGATCTCTTAATGATGTACATTAAGTTGTATTCTCCCGTCAAGTTTTAACTGCTTTTAACTGTAGATGTTAACAGACATTTAACAGAAAATACAACATGCTAGTTCCATGCTAGTACCTCTCTAGCTCCAACACAGGAGAGAACAGGTAATAAAAAAGAAATGGCGCTTGTCTTATATCTTTTCCGTCCAATATACCACGAATCCAGAGCACAAACAATACTGCAGGAGACCACAGCTACTACATCATGGCTGTTCAGTTAGTTTAGCATGGGAGCCAGATTACAAAAACAATACCAGGTGAGGGGGCCAAAGATGTTTGATTGATTGTGAAAATGAAAGACGACCTTAGAGTAGTCCTTAGTGTAGGTCTATGCTTAATTATCTTTGTGAGTGTAAAGAGTTAAAATAATAAACACAACACAGAACTGTGCATATCGGCAGCCGTATGAATGCAAAGTACCCTATCAAGAGACATAAAACCATTTCCATATTTAAATAGCAGTGTGCATCCTTGCATACATTTGACTAATTTACATGGTAGACAATATCCGCATACACATAATGCTTTTAAAGTGACACAAATGGCAATTTGTGATTTAACAGCGGCAGTGAAGTCGGGTTCATAACTCATTAGCCAGCTATGTTACATTATTGATAGTTGTTTAATTGTTATTTAAGAAAAATGAAACAAATTCTATGCAAATTTTCTGCTTCTGGCCAAGATAATAACCTTTCAACTCCGAAGCCGCCACGTACTCGTCACTCTGCATGCGTGCGAAAGTTTCTTGTGGTTGAGCTTGCTTACCGCACCACCTGCTAGGAAAAGCAGATGGTCCAGTCTTTGTCAGTGAAATTCCCAAACCACGTTACCCTCATGAAGCAGGAATATACAAAGGATTGAGGCAGTGACGTACCATGTTACACACATTCAACTTTACCAAGAGCTCTTCCTGACTAAGAAATTATAATCTCTGACTATCAAAGCTATCCTTGGGTTTGCAGAAACAAATAACTTCTAGACCTTTGGCAGGATGGAGGTCCTAGTACTTTGTGGAAATTTAACAAAGGGGACTGCAGGCAGACCAGAGTGTTTGACCCTGGGCAGGCACTGATCCCAGTTTTCTGTTTACTAAAGCTCCTGACACCTTTCTTACACCGAAGACATATAAACAGATAAAGACTGGAAGATGAACCTTGCTCTGTTAGTGTGTACTATGATTCCTGAAAATGCATTTAATTAAATAAATGTATAGAAATCATTTAATTAAGTGTGTAAAAACTTAGACAGATTGTATACTCACTTGAACTTTCATATCACACTAAACTATTGATATGATACAGTGTTAAGCTTTTTAAAACGTTAAAAGAAAAAAAAAGAGAAAAGCTTCAATGCTTCCCTTGACAAGTGTATAGCTGTAGTTGTTTGGCGTGACTGGGCTAAATGCACAGCACACAATGGGGAATTACACAGAACTACAAGCTAACTAGATGGAATAGTTGTGGAAATCTGAGAATACTGCATGGGCCATTTGTAGTTATAAATAGTTGTAAATAATAGGCACAGAGATGAGTCTCTTGTGTAGCTACTATTCATTATGCACAGATGAAGATGGAAACAGGCAGGAGTGGACTGAAAGGAGGGATGACGTGGAACATCAGTAGAAAGCTCTTAAGTGTGGTGCTGTTTACTTAAAAGGCTTCTTTATCATTGGATACCACAAGGCATTTTTCCCTGAGTGCCCTCTGGTTCAGAGTGATTTAGTCAGGAACAAACAGCTGCACAGCGCACCGTCTAAACGAGATAGCAACCACCTCTGGGGAATATGTGAGAGAGAAGAGAAAAAGTAGGAGGAGAAAAAGCCTTTATATGGTCCATATAATGGAAATTTAAGAGGATGACCTGGATTATTGCCCTGTTTTCTTTCCAGAGTTAGTCAGACAGATTTTATCACAAAGAAGGTAATTTGACTTGTAATATACGGTTTAAATCCTATAATTCACGCATTGAATAGCTTTGAACAAGGGATGCACCAATACCTTTTTTCAGACTAAGTGTGAGTAAGAGTGTTTTTTGGTGCTCGTCCATACTGATACCGAAATTACCGCTTAGCTTTGTTTGTGTTGCCCCAGTTTACATGGTGGCCATGAAAAGCACACACTTGCTTGTTCATGCACACAGGCTACTAGGTTTGTACGGCCTAAGAGCTGTTATTTTCACTCGTGTTATTTGTGGATGCACTGTAAGGCCAAAAGTTTGTGGACATCTGACCATCACACCCATATGGGGTTCTTCCCCAAACTGTGCCACAAATTTGGATGCACACAGTTGTATAGAATGTCTTTATATGTGGTAGATTTCCAATTTCCCTTCCCTGCAACTAAGGGGTCCAAACATGTTCCAGCATGACAGTGTACCCCTCTGAACAAAGAGAGCTCCATGCAGAGATGATTTGCTGATGTTGGAGTGGAAGAACTCGAGTGGCCTGCAGAGAGCCCTGACCTCAACCCCACTGAACACCTTTAGGACGAGCTGGACGCTGACTGCACCCCAGGCCTCCTCACCCCACATCAGTGCCTGACATCACTAATGCTCTTGTGGCTGAATGAGTGAATCTAATGGGAGGACTTTTCAGAGGAGTGGAGATTATCTCAACAGCAAAGGGGAACTAAATGTGCAATGGGATGTTCAAAAAGCACATATGGGTGTGATGGTCAGAGGTCCGCATTCTTTTGTCCATATAGAGTAGTTTTTTTCTCGCCTAGCCAGTATTTGCTGCAGCGCTGGCTGCTGTTGTGTGCTGCCAGCGAAAATTCCTCCTGCTAAATTTTATGTTTTGGTGTGGAATTGCATTTTGACTCCTGAACAATGTATAGAACATGGAAGTCCATGCATCTTGGTGCTCACAGCAGAGTACAGTTTGTAGCTTGCTTTGGTTTGTCATCATTAATCGTGAAGTTCATTATTGTGACTGTACATTAGGCTTGCGTCACACAGTATACCTTGCTATTGTATGTTTGTATCGGAGCATTTTTATGCTTGCGAGCATGAGTAAATGAGCACAGTATCTGACTGATACCAGTATCAGTGCATCCCTACTTTGAACAAACATTGTATCAATGAAGATTTAATGTTATTGTGACCTTGAGTTCCAAGTTATTGTGACTTGACCACCAATATGTTGTCAATAGCATATTCCTGCTTCTCTTTAACAAGTCCTGTAATTTTTGAGGCAAGGTCCTGAACTGCGGAACTATTATTTAAATTTAGTTCAGTTACGCAGACATTTTCTTATCACTGAGCAGAAAGAATCATATTACAAATGAGTAAATAATTTCTGAGCATTATTGTAAAGCTTATTTCTGTTGTCATTGAGCAACTGCCTAATTTGTCTTAGTAAATGGGAAGACATTTCCTTTCTGTGTGTGGATAATATTTTAGATAATAATTTACAAACCTTCACAGTCAAATAAATTTTTATGCAGGGCTGCTTGGCAGCATAAATTTTCCAGTTTATGTACGAGACTAAACTATCCATCACCCTATCCCATGTCTGATATTTGCCTTTCAAACATGAAGTGAGATGAGCACATAATTTCCATAGCACACTCGATATGGAGAAAGCAAACAAGACAAGCAGTGAGTGATGGAATTTTTTAAGGGATCCTGTTAATGACGTGCACAGGGAGCAGTTAGTCACTGTGAAGTGGCTATGAAATGAGCAGAGGTCGCACACCAGCCCATCTGAATCACGCAGCAGTAGATTTGAAGCTGTGCTGGAGCAATCAATTACTGTAAGGCTGGGGTGTCAAACTCCAATTCTGAAGGGCTGTAATTGAAGGCTATACATTTTTTTTTTAAACATATTTTACATATTCTAACACTAATAATCTATAGGCTCTGAAATTAGAATGGGATGTTCCTATAAGAAAAACAAGAACTAACAGAAACTATTAAAGTGTATGGCCTATTAGGTAATTACTGATTATAATAAATGTGTTTTATGAATACAATCCTTTGTTTAATTACATTTTATTGGATACCAGCGGCTGTGATCAGGCAATTGGGATGATGCATTTTTTTTCTGTTTCCGTGTGAAAGCTACTCACCAGATAGCTATACTATAAGCACAGAGATATGGAGGTGCTGGAGTTTACTACAAAAGAAACATAGATCAGGATTTATAATATAAGGTGTAATTTTCTCCTATTATTAACATGTTATTTTAATCATTTTCAGTGGAACTATCATACAGGTATTTTATGGTAACGTTATTAATATGGAAAGATTGTTTGATGGTAGATTCTGCCTTATAAACTTTTTATTTAATCATATGTCATCTCCACTCCTACTGCTGTCTGACATCCACCAGAAATGCACAAGCGTGTCACACTTACCAGTTTAATTCTACAGAGCCAGAAAACTGAAACTGAAAAGCCACTGAAACTAATTTCTGTTTACGCCACAGCCAGCACAACATACAATGTGCTTCTGCATCACTTTTAGATGCGAGTGTGATTTACACAAGTGCAGCACACAGGCATTGACTTTAACTTGCAAGCCAGCTGCAGCAGAAACCGGTGTGTATGTAAACACGACGGTTTACAGTAACTGCCCTTTGGATGGCCATGCTACAGATCTTCTGTGAATTCTGCAGTGTGAAAATGTTGAGCAGTAGTGTATTACAGGCCATTTCGGTATTGATGTTTTCCAAGTTCACATGGGCCAAATGAAATGATGCTGCTGGCTGGATCTGGCCTGCGGGCCTTGTCGACATGTGTGCTCCAAGGCCCATTCAAATGGAGTTAATATTTGTTTGAAAGATGTGCATTTTTTTTTCTTTTGGGCTGTCTGCCCTATTCTGCATGTATAAGCTCACATACACCCGCGATTGTTTAGTATCGCTTTGACTGCCAGGTGTGAGAGAGTATGTCCCTCCCACATGGAGAGCATGCTGTTCCGTTGTGCCACTCATGAATCTTTCTTTTCCTTTTTGTTTGCCTTCTTTGTTTGCCTCTACCGTTTTCAACGACAGCAAAACAGTTCCTGTAAACAGTATTCCTGTAAATCCACTGACCATGAAAACCCAGAACGTGACACCACCTGTGTGTGTTTCCCGATACAATTTTTTTTGGGAAAGAATTTAAATTCATGTCACAGACTATTGAAATACATTTTAATTGCAAGTGTTCTAAGTGATTTGTTTTTAAAAGCTGTACTACTGTAAGCTCCATCTGCAACACAAAAGAGTTTAGAGTAGAACAACACAATGAATTATTTACACACAATCACTAGGTCTCATGGCAGCTTTATTCACTCCGTTTCAATTAGAATGATCCTTCATGTTGCATGTCAATTTCATATTCATATTGTAGTTAGTGATGATTTAAATGCTTGAATATCGATGCATTTTATCCAGCTGATATATTGTTGCATCCTGTGTTTCCCCACATATTTCAGAGTATCTAAATGCTCTGTTTGAAGCCTGTCCCCTTTTAGAGCATCAGTGGTTATCTCACACCCCTTGTTCAATAATAGTCTCGAAAACCATGACTCTCCCTGACAGTAAAAATAGATTTCTCCTGCTCACTCTCTTCCCATGGTGAAAGGCTGAAAACGAGACTTGATTTAAGCGTAATGATGAGGTTGAGTAATGGAACTGGCTGAGACGGTCTGTGTCTCGTGAAGCAAACAGGAAAAATATTCTCTGAATTTAAAAAATGCTTCTGCACACTGAGCACAGTCTCCTAGGACGCACATGCTTCTGATCTTATTTGACAGCAGATAAAACGACATCTAATGTAAATCATGCAGTCTCTTGGTCATATATCATACAATATTCAAACATGTTTTAGGGGTTTGTTCTTTTATTTAAGTAAAGCTTAAAGGAGGATGTAATTCTGTGTGACATATATTTCCTAAATAAGCCGAAAGTGTCATGTGTAGTGTGATGGATTTGCAGTAAACTAAAGACAGCTGCACTTTTATTTGTTCAGGTCTCACCGTGCATCTGTTAAGCGAATTGGTTCAGAAAGCTGTCGATGGGTTCCTAATTGTGTGTTTGACATGACACTTGCTTGAAGTGACTGTAATGCTGGAGTGGGCTTGCAGAACAAAGAAGAAAACTGGCAGAAATATACAAGACAAAAATGAAGGCAATCGGGGAGCTTAGTAGTGCCAGCTAAGACACATTTTTAGTTGAATTTATTACCATGTTGTGTTAGAGTGCACATTAGGCTCAGACACTCCAGTGTAATGCTGGTAGTTATTGGTGTTTACCGTCATCAGTGGAGACCTTTTAGCCTTATCAAATCGTTTACTGGAACCATTAGAGTCTGAAAACATCTACTGCAACCTTAGCACATAACTGACTGCTGTTTATGGTCAACCACTTAACCTCAGCACCGCTGTTCTCACTTTAGGACACGCATTAGCAACATGTGTAAGGAAAGTGTTATTAGCGGCTTGACACTTTAAAAACTACTGCACTAAACATTCGTTCTAAAAGCGAGTATTAAATGGTCTTCCTGCAAGCTGAGGAGTTACTGATATCTTACAAATTGCATATTTGTTCATTTGAAACTCAAAAATTGTACTTACACTAGAGGGCATAGCAATTAAAAACTGCATATTTTAAGCTGGATAATAGGAATCAATTATGATCAGAATATTTGGCAGTCTGTTGTAATTTTCTTTTCTTGCTTCTGTGTTTTGTTACCCAAGTGTGTTTTGCTCGGCAATGATTTAGGTTTACAATATAAACCAGTACAGATGTGGAAAACTGCAATTTTGACTAAGTTACCTCGATTATAAATTGAACTGTGGAATCAACTGATGCTTTGATTTCTTGTGGGTGGGACAATTCTGTGGAAGAAAAACATCAGTCCAAGACTTCCATGGCCTAAATCTAAAAGGCACAGTTCACTGATAATATACTGGCCATGGCTCACTATTGACAGTGTGTCCATTCTCAGTCTTTCACCTGCCTTGTGCTGACTGTTAGCTTGAGGCAATACATGAAATAAGTGACATTTATCTCCGTTTATCTCTTTCTGTGCCATTGTATGCACCAGATGTCTTCTCCTTAGACATATTTAGTCCTCCTTTCTTGCATTTGTTTGTCTGTTACTCCTTATTTGAATTACATTAGTGCTGCCCCTACTTTCTTCACAGTGAGACACTGTATCTATATGTATTTATGGGATTTGTCTGATATCTGTTGGTCTAAGTTCAATTCAGGCTAGAGGTAATAACATTGCATACTTCATCTATGTTTTGGAAATGCCTTAATAAGATGAAGAAGATTTAACCCCGGTAAACAACGGCATTTGTTTTTTATGAACATCTTGTTACAGCATCATTTTGTGATCTCTCATTTTAAGTTAGTGAATGTGTAACTGATGCCATCCTTTACTAATCTCTGTGCCCTGCTGTGCTCGTGCCCTTGTAGGGAAGAGGAGGAGAGCCTCCGCAGTAAAATCCGGGCAGATCACGAACGCGCACTGCAGGAGGCCAAGGAGAAACTTCGCAAGTCCAAAGATGAGCTGCGGGCAGAGATCCAGACAGAAAAGACTAAGGTGGTAAAGGACCTGAAAAAGAAGGATGGGCCAAAGCCTCTGCCCCCAGTGCCCATGCCCAAACTGGTGGGCATCAATGATGGAGACCCTGGAGACCCTGATGTTAAAGAGAAACGGGACAAGATCAGAGAGGTGAGAGTAGAGTGTGTGTAGTGATATGTGCTGGAGCAGGAGCAAGTACTGAGAGCAGTACCTCCCATATTGTACATCTATAATATGGGAAGAATTAGTTCAATAAATAAGATGCAAATAGTGTCCTCTTAAATAAGGACATTTGCATGTTAAGATTGACAATTTATGGCAGAGGCAAGGCGATTGAAAACGTGGTCAGCATTCTAATGTTAGCTGCTCGTTACGCTCCGAAAGTCCGAAGCTGTGGAAACATAATCACAAGTGCCAAACTGTTGTGGTAATATTGACATATTGACGTAATATTGACTTAATCTCACTTGCATGCACACTTTGCACACACATACAACTTTTTCTGAGGTAGTCAGGAAGTTATTCTGTTGGCTTGTAAACCCTGGAAAAGTGGACAGCAGGCTTTTAAAACTGTCCTTATTATGGACTGGATATCTGCAGAGTCATAAAGAGACTGGAGTTATAGAGAGACAGGGTGAGAGGCTACTGAAAAGCCATCTGTCTGAGCAGCAGAACACCGCTCATATGACACATACAGGTGTAGGAGGAGGGAATGTTGATCAGTTTATAATTATCCCCCCTTCAGTTTTGTGTAGGTCACAGAAGGGACATCTGCCATTCACCATGGGATGTTGACCACTCAGGGTCTCACATGTGTGGATGCATAAACACACACACACACACACACACACACACACACGCACACGCACATGCACATGCACAAATAAAAAGAAGTGTCCTGTAGGGCATGGTCCATCTTGCCCTGTTTCAGTGGAAGCCTCACAGCAGGGCCATCTGCTGCTCACAAGGGGACCTTAACTCTCTTCATTGTTTGTGTGTCATGGACATCAACATGTTGTGATATCAAAGGAGTGAAAAGCAGATGCAAGTGGAAAACACGTACAGATGCATAAAATGCACAGTGATTAAATGTCTGCATACAAAGAAAATGGTTAGAGCTTGGATTCAACTGCATTGACCCAGTATGAATGCTGTTATGTTTCAGTACCAGACTCTAACTCACAGACACAGTGTATACTTTTCATGTTGTAAATACCAGATGTTTAAATCACATGTACAGTGCCATGAAAACGTGTTTTCCCCTGTCTGAGCTCCTGAACACTGAATGACATTACATCTTAAACCAAAACCTAATAATGCGTAAAAGGGACCCTGAGTGAACAAAACACACAACAATGTGATAGACGTTTTATGTATTTATAAGAAAAGATATTCAACATTCAATCCCCCTCTGTGAAAAAGTGATTGCCCCCTTCCTTTCAATAGCTGGCTACACCCCCCTTAGCAGCAATAACTGCAACCTAACCCTTTCTGTAGTTGTTAATTACAATGCCATGGAGGAATTTTGGCCCACTCCTCCTCACAGAACTGCTTCAGCTCAGTGACATTTGTATGCCTTCGAACATGAACTGCACGTTTCAGGTCCTGCCACGGCATTTCAATAGGCTTTAGCTCAGTACTTTGATGAGGCCATTCCAAAAGTTCAAATTCCTTATTTTTTTAACCATGGTGAGGTAGACTTGCTTGTGTGCCTTGATCATTGTCTGGACCTTTGGACCTTTTCACACTCGAAGATTGAAGATTGTGTAACTGATACCTTGCACACCAAAGAAATGAAAGAAGTGCCAAACTTTTGTATCAGTTTTTCTGTCGGACTCTATCTATATACTACTACAATCCACTATAAAATCAGACTAAAAATAATGTGGAAAGTGTGCACAAATTCAGGAATTCAGACACTTTTCACTGCACTGTATGCACAGTTAATACAAGAAAAAAGACTTAAACATAGAAAATGTTCTTGCATCCTTCCTACATGTGGCCTGTTTATTAACCGCAAATTAATTTAAAATCATGTTCAAGTGAATGAGCACATCAACCCCACCTAGATAAAGCTTCCAGATAGCATTTGGACACAAGCAGTAGAAATGGCATGTTAAGTAATTAGACCTGATAATTTTCTGTTAAAATGGCAAAGTGGCAACAGTGGCACAAAAGGAAAAAACAGGAAATGAAATTGAGCTTCTGCTGGCTGAGATACAAGCCAGAGCAAACATATTATGTGGTATAATAAGTACTGCTGATTGCGATTCATATGCCACACAAGAATGTGGATGAAAAAGTTTAATCTCTCTTGAAAAAACGTGTTTCATATGTTTATGGGCTTGTCTAACAAAGTAAGTACACCCGCCGCACTTTACTACTCCCAGATATCTGCCTAATTAGTGATCAGAAAGATATGTAGGTGGGAGCTAATTTACAGTCTAAGAAGTGTGGAAACCCATGGGGGTACTATCCCTACTGAAGTACACTGCAGTTATATATGATGATTTCCTCCCTCCTCCCAAAAACATGGATGGATTACCCTTAGGTGTGAATGTATGGGCATAGTGCCCTGTGATGGACCGCCTTGGTCCAGCGTTGCTGGGATAGGCTCCGGCCTCACATGCTAGAACTTACATTCCTGTGTTGGTAGCTGTTGAGCAATAGGAGAGCTAACAATTTGGGTGGAAACTGGCTTATGACTAACCTGAATAAAAGTTGGGCAAACTAGTAAGGTAGAAAAAGTATGAAGGAATGTTTTACTTTGTAAAAAAAAAAAACTAAAACTAATTATCTTAAAAATTTTTTTGAAACTTGTCACACTACTGCACAAAAGCAGCAAATGAAAAATTGATAAATATTCTCAGTTTACGTTTTCTAGATTGTTCTTTACCTTGTGTCTTTTAATCTTAAAGATGCTCAACTATTTCAGGTGAAAGGATTTTGCCTGTGAGCTATGCTTTAATTAGCGCTGTGCTAACCTTGAATAGCGTGACCGAGAACAAGATGCACGCACAATGCCCCTCTCCCCAGGCTATTGCCTCAGCAGCACACCTCATTTGATTTCATGTTTGAACAGATTAAGCATGAGATTTGGCTTCATTTCACCTGTGTGGATTAGCTTGTAGCAGGCGCTAGGAGCAGAGAAGCAGAAGAGAGAGAACATAAGTAGAGGTTTCGTCACATCTGCCAGGGTTTTGTGTTCTCTGTGCACTGTGTTCTGTGCTTCTGTCCATTCTCCTCTCTGCTTCTGACCCTGTTCTATCTCTCTGTCCATTTTGTCCCTTCCTGTCATGCACAAACTTTATGTAAGCTGAGAAGGAAGACATCTCCTGTGTGATGTGAAGAATTGGACTTCAGCTTTTTTCTCACACACACTCCAGTGTCTGCTCTAACTGTGATCATACAGTCATCACCAGAGTGAAGCTCTACAGTTATACTAACCACTAAGCCACTGGCGGCTTTCTGATGCAATTCTGGTTTCTCTGTACCATGACCAGCTGCATTTGTTTTTTTTTTTTATTTTTTTTTTTATCAATTTTAAGAGGGACAGAAAACAAAGGCTGGTGAGGGAATGGCTGTTTATAGCTACTATATTGTAAGTGATACCTAGAACTAACTATGTCTCACGGACATTCCTCAACATAATGTAACTATAAATGGTTAACAAGCATGTTGTGTTCATTACTTAATTAAAAGTAGTAGGTGGCAAATCACTGTGAAATATATGAAGAATACAACACTTTGGGATTGCTGTTATAGGAAAATAACCATAATAAATCATGACTTTGTTACTTAATATGTTGCACCACAAAATGCATTTACAGCGTAAGCGCATTTATGAACTGAATATTTACACCTTTCTGTTAAGTTGACTGGAAGTTTTAAACATGGAGGAAAAAGCTCCCTTCAGACTTTATCAGATCTGCTCATGTCCTTGCATAGTTGTTGTAAGGAGATAATTTGCCAAGAGCTAGGTTTTAAAATTATTTTTTTTTTTATTTATTGCTTTCTTAATATGCAAAAAACCCATAACGTTCTTCCTTAGATATACTGTATACAGCCATAATTATGTTCGCTTCCATTTTTGCAACCCTGACATAATTAGAATAATCATTCTCACAGACTTTACTGACTATAGCACACATAATTTCCTGTTTACAAATTTAAAAGCAGCTCACAGGCTTGATCCAGGCAGTCTGGTATAATCTTATATGTCTCTATTTTACATTACAGAAGGTTTACTATGTTAAATATTACTTTCATGCTATTCCACAATTACATAAAACTTTAATTTTATGTGTTTATCTGATGAAGCCCTGCATGATCCTGCACTAAATCATCCATAAGTTTGTCCTTACATTTTGCTGTGTGCTGTGCTGCCATGGCTAAACATGATATGCCTTGTGGGCAGGAGTCATTGCCGGAAAGCAGTGGAACCAGGGCTTAGAGACACACTCAAGAAACAGCAGATCCAGCATAAAAGTTAATGGTGATGTGCTTTTTATGTTTAAGTCTGAGAAATTGTGTGGCCTATTCCTTCTGAAAGCAGTGAGAATAAAAATCTGAAATAAAAACCTTCTGAAAGCAGTGATTTTTTTTTTTTGTTTGTTTAGGACTTGCAGACCTCTGTGCTTTGTGTTCACTATGTTCTCAGTGGTGACTAAACTAAATGGAGCAGGATAAGCTGAGACTCTACAGTGTTGCTCTGGGCTTGTGTGATGTTGATTGGCTGCGTGTAGTGTGTACTTGACTCATTCAGCATGGAGCTGGCTTGCTGCTGGTGGTCCTGTGTCTGAGGACTGGCACTAGTTGGCAGGGGGAGCAGAATACCTTTTGGATACTGTGTCTTGGATGATACCTGTGCCAGATTAATAACTGAGCATATGCCTAAAAGACAGCTGAAAGAGGGGGCAGAACCACCTACACAACTGCCACGGTCACAGAACTATGAGGAAAATGGAGAGGGAGAGGAAAGAGGATGAGTTTTACAGGATTTTTAAAAAGCTAGTGTGTATTTTGAATTACAGACGTCTCAGGAACAAGATCTGATTTTAATTAAACTGGTTTATTTTGTTGGTGGTATCAGGGATAGACACACAAAACCATTTCAGGCTCAATGGAAAAACAAGAACATGTCTGTTGTAGTTGATTCTTTCTCCATTCAGGACTCCTGTCAAACTTGATTGAGCTTCTTTTCTGCAGTGCAGTGCCTCAGCCTATTGTTATTCTATGTTTTTTTTCTTCTTCTTCTGGCTAGGGTGTCTATGGGAGCCCATAGAACCGTCTGGTAAAAAGTTGTGAAATTTGGCACACTGATTGGGGAGGGTCTAAGGAACATTCTGACCAAATTTGGGCCAAGTGTTGCCAGCGCTCTAGTGCCACCATTGGGTCAAATTTGGGCCTAATTTGGAAGTACATTTATGGTCATAACTTTTGAACTGTATGTCCAAAATTTAAAAGCCAAATCACCAAATTTGGTGCACATCATCTTCAGAGTAAGCCTCACAAAAGTTATCAAAATAATTTTGAATAGTTTGCCCGTAACGGGCCAATGAATCTGATGGCGAAGCCGCCAAACAGGATGTGAGGCTGTATCTCAGCAACTACTTTGCGTGCTGACACAAAGCTTGGTAGGCATCTTCAGGACCATGACCTGAGGCTATGCAACAAATTTCGTGCCAGCACCACCTACTGGTCAAAAGTAACAATAACATGCTAAAAATGCTTATATCTAACTGCCATATCTTCCAAAATTTGGCTCACATCATATTGACACCTGACCAGACAATGCTGCAACAATGCCACCCTCCTGCCCATTTGTTCATCTAGACCTTTCCTCCTACAGTCAGAGAATTCCACCACTCTCCGTGGTCAAAACATACACGTCATGAGCGAAACTACAAATCACTCTTGAATCTCTTTGCCTAAAGTTATGGGTCTGATTTCCTGTGATTGCTTAGGCAACAATTGTAGTGTGTCTGTGAATGTGTGGCTCACCGAGCCTGGGTGCTTGGCCCCTGAAAATGCTGCTTGCAGCTTTAATTTTTATTGTTCTCCTGATCCCAGATGAATGAACACACATGTGAACACATTATTCTTAGCTGTTAGACTTGGGTGGTCCAGGTCCAGGTTTTTGCAGCTATCAGTCTGGTATCAGGTATCAGGTATCCGGTGGTACAGGATCACTGAAGTTCCACAAGCTATGTGAGAGCAGCAACAGCTGACTTCTAATTGCAGCCAAGTTTATGGGCAGTGCACTTACGATAAGTCTGTGAAGAGATTGATGAATGTGTTCATCTTGATACAGGGCATAAGGAAGCTTCATTGTGTTTGCATATGAGTTTGTTACAACTAAAGCTAAAGTCAATGCTTGTCTGCAGACCCTGTTTATAAATTGTATACTGCACCGTGTTAACACATTACGGAGCACTGACTTTAAAACAATCCTCACTTCCTCCTACACGCCTTTGTCCTGGGTTTTCTGAAGGAGGTAGTTGGCACCAACTAACCACCAACGTTGATCTCTTTCCAAGTTGCAGGATTTTCTTTGTCTAATGGCACTATACTTTAACTACACTTTGTGTCTTTTGTGTACCTTATCACCTTTGTCTTTCATTTTTCTTTTTCTAATCCTTTCACCCCAGCCTGCTAAATTGGCAGTTTAAAGATAATACTTGACACTACATCTTGCCTCTATGGCTCTCCCCCTTCTTGTCTTCTGTTTCCCTTCTCTATTCAGTCTCTCTCTCTCTTTCTCCTTTGCTCTTGCTCTCCCTCGCATCTCTCTCACCCACACGTACCCCCTGTAAGCTGAAAAGGAATACAGACGGACTGTATCTTTTTTCCCCACCTTCTCAAATGGGTGTTCTTACAGTTTATGAGGTGTCTGGCCTCTGATTCTGCTGGCACGCACTGATCCAACAGCGCACTACTCAATGCCTTTTTCATTCATGTTTTGATTTTTTTTTCCTTTTTCACTCCTTCATTTCTGATCTTCCTTCTCTGAATTCTGATCTTCTCTGTTGAGCTGGCTGAGTCTTTAGGATGTGCTTCAGACAGAGTGATTTGCTCTAAAAGGATCTCCCTGTCAGGCTTGTCTCTCAGCACAGCGTAGAAAAACCATCAGCACACCAAACAATGTCTTTATTTAATGCACTTAAGAACCGTGAAGTCTTCCTGGCATCCTCATGATAACAAGTAGACATGTAAAGGTGTCTCAATATATCTATTGTGGAGTTTTCTAAGACTTATACTGTGTAGTAAGGTACAGAATGGACATTAGTGCCCCATCTGTGAAGGAGGAATTTAATAAGCTCCCTCTAAGGCTGACCTTCATAAAGCTGAGTCAGTCTGCTCACACTATCCACAGCTGAAGGACTGGATAAAACACTGTGATGGATGTGTATATGGGCAGATTTGTGGGAGCTTCTGCAGCAAGCTGCAGGAGTAACTCAGATCTTTGGCTTCAGGATGCTTGTCATGTCCTTTAAGATTTAAACATGCCCACAAGGCAAAATCTCACAACCATAGTGTCCTTGTCCCTCAGTGGTCGATGAGCTGCACGGTCAGATCTGAACTACACTCCTGGGCAAAATAAAATGGGCCAAGCACAAAAATGCAAAATATTAAGCTTTTAATGATCTTAACAACAAATCATTGGTCAGGAAATTAGCAAGATTTAAACAAATAGATAAAGGAACTTAGTATGGAATAGCTTTTCCCTTTGATTTCTTTAAATGTTTAAGTCTTGTGGCTCTTGATGGGCTGCATCAGGTGTGGCAGATAACCAAATAATGACTAATCTTTAAAAAAAAAAAAAAAAACATCCCATAAGATATTTTTGGAAAATTTTGTACACACAGACATGTTAGTTTGAATTCTACATCAAGCATTTTAATCATGATCGTGGTTTTACTTTTGCGTACAAGAAAACTATATAAGTGAATTTCCCTGTGTCTAGCTTTTCCCCAAACAGTTCACTGCAGCAAAAGTAAACCAGCAAATGGAGCTCTCAGGAGTGCATCTGTTTAATTTTTGCTAATTTTCTGACCAATGATTTGTTGTTAAGACCATTAAAAGCTTAATATTTGCCATTTTGAGCTTGGCCCATTTTTTGCCCAGGAGGTGTATAACAGTGGTGTTGAGATTCACTTGTTTTGCCTGTTCCTTGATCAGCAGTGATCTGTGTTTGTGGCAGTGCTAATGCTCCTTAAAAATAATGTACAGGCACTAACCTAATATATTCACTTGCTAGAAAATTCTCTTCTTTATGTAAGTGAGGCTACATTATAGCTTTAGTAGACATAAATAATTTTAGATGTATCCTGTGCAGGTGTTTTTTTTTTTTTTTTTTTTTTTTTTTTTTAATATATATATATATATATAAAGTCTATCTGGATGAGAGTGTTTGTGCATATAAATACATTTATAGGCAATGGTTATTTTCATAATCAGACTGCTTTGGTTAGTCAGACTGTTTTAATGTTATGTGTTTCATCTTGCTCAGATCACTCTAAAGAATTTATATAAATTACTGTGCTGTAGAACATGTCTTATATAATACCTGGTTAAAAATGTACACATTTATGGGATTTTATTTTGTTTATTATTGTCAAGGGGTCTTCTGAAAAAAAAAAATTCCATGGAATTCCTCTGCAGAAATCAGATCGATTTTTACGGTTATAGATCCCAAGGTCTCACGTTGTTTCTGGTGAATTTTATGTCGATAACCTTCAGCTTAACCAGCTTGTGCCATGTTTTTTCCTTAGACCGAAAACCATTAGCAGGAACATCTATCACTCGTTCAGACAAAAAGGCAGGCAGACATGGCTATTCTTTCTTTCCTGTTGTTTCCTGTCACACCAGGTATTGACTTTATCAAGAACTGATATGGACACCAGTGGTAATGTACAGGGACACACATGATACATCAGTCATTGGTCTTACTGTCTGGCTTTGCTGCATCCAGCATGAGGTGTTTTTCAGTTTGTGGATAGTGGAGAAAACCAGCACCTGCAGTTTCAAAGACACTGGAAGTCTAGCCTCATATTTTGCTGGTACAGTTAATCCTCTTAATTTCAGAGACAGGCTGGATTTGAGAGGCAGTACATTTAATGACTTGTTTAAGGAAGAGTTAAAGGATGAGCTTGGTCTTGTTGGCTTAAGCCAGTGGTTCCCGAAGTGTGAGGCGGGCCCCCTTTGGGAAGTGCAAGAGTACTGAAGGGGAGGCGCAGGGAGATGAAATGGAAGCGTAAAGGGCGTGAGCTATATCATATCACAAATTGTTTTTTTTTTTTTTTTAAACAATTAAAAAATTGTTAAGGGGGGGGGTAGTCTATTAACATTGGAGGGTTTGACTGAAAGTGTGAGAACCACTGGCTTAAGCCATTGGAGAGCAGGTTAAAGGATACTGGGTTTGTAGTAGGGAGGCTTCGATAGTGTTTTTAATTTTCCAGACTGAGTACATATTTTTTTTATTCTTGTCGACACTGATACCCAAATGAGTAACCTACTTAGTTTTAATCAATCAGAGATATGACAGAACCTTTTATATTTAGCTCTGTTTGTTTCCCTGCTTTACGTAGTGGCCATGAAAAGTGTGCATGTCCATGCACTTAGGCTTTCTGACATTAGCTTATTCTTTCTAACATTAGCTAGCATTAACTAGCTTAATCTTTCTAACATTAGCTTATACATTAAAGGTACATTAATTACCCTGGATCAAGTAGGTTTGAGACTAGTAGCCTAAGTGCATGAACATGCACATGTTCACGCTTTTAGAGAGCTGTATATAAAGAACATTTTTGTTTTCATTGGGTCAGAATCCATCCTTGTCAAGGACTAATAGTTCCCAATTGTCAAGAACAACATACTAGTTAGGAGCTGTTATTTTCACTTATCTAGCATTGTCTCTAGGCATTTTATTTCTCGCCTAACCAGTGTTGGTCACTGTGCTGCTAGCAAGGAACTCCTTGAGATGAATTTTATGTTAAAGATGTTTTATCAGGTTACTTGCTGTAGTTCCTCCACTTGATATTTTCACAGAGCACTTTTTGCAGTATTCTTTGCTTTGCTTTGATCATTAATTGGAGAATATGTCCAGATTGCTGTAATTTCATGTAGTCTGTTATCATTAGCACGACGACGTCCACTAGGATTTCGCCACATAGTGTCACCTGCTGTCAGATGTTGGCATTGGAGCATTTTATTTTTTTTTATTTTTTATTTTTATTTATTTATTTTTTTTTTAAAAACCAGTAACAGCACAGTGCCGGACCCATACTCAATACTAGTATTCCGTGCATCGATGCTCCATATCAGTATCGATATATCCTTAGTTTCTAGCACAACTTATCTTTTTTTTTCTTTTTCAGAAACATATAATAAGTTGCTGCAGTAATGCTTCTATCAAAGACACACATCTACGTCAAACACAGCTTTGACTAACTTACCTCTTGACCTGGCATTTCTTAAAAGATGTAGCACTGTCAACCCAAATGTACTTGCAAATAATTGCAGATCTCTATTCTTTTCCTGAGTTTATTGTGAAATAGGTGGGTAATTATTAATATTTTTTTCTAGAAGGTTGATTATTTAGGACTGATCCAATTCTGTTTAAATGGGTAATTATAAAGAAGCTGGAATACATGTGTTGACAATACTGGTCAATAGACACGGTTCATCGTGTACAGTCTTTGACTTTATAAGAAAAGGGCTTAAATTGAAAAGTTTAATTTCCACTTGTGTATGATTTATAAAGTATTAATGGTATAATGTAAAACAGTGCTGATGCTCATTGTGCATTTAGGTTTTCTGACCAAGTGAAGGGAAAGAAGTGCTGATTTTGCTGGAAAGTTGTACAAGGTTTAAAAAGCTACTGTGGTCCTTGTAAGCATGACCTCACTGAAGATCTGTGGTGAAAACCAAGTTGTCAGTATGAGGCTACTATGAGATGCAGAGGGCACCGGTTTAGCTTAGGCAGGAAGAAATGATATCATTTGAATTTCTAAAAACTGAAAATCTTGCTGATGTTGCATTTCTGTTTCCAGAAGTCCATTAAGTCTCAGTTATACCATAACTAAGATGAAACTCTATAGGGATAGCCTAGATATTGGCCTGAAATTGGATAAGGAAGTTGTGGCTTGAATCTCTGCAAGCTGGATAGTGTGTAAACGTCGACAAGTGAGACTTTCCTGCATCTCAAGTTTCCACAAGTAATTTACTCTTAAAGTGAAATGCCTCAGACCACAAGTAACTTCCCATTACTGTTCATACTCAACAGTGTGTTTAACACAGGAACTGAAGTAATTAGCTCATCTCACAACACCAGTGCTTGATCCCATTTAGTGATGACTTCCTTGTTCTGTGTGCTGTGGTCAGAAAATCTGCAGAAAAACATGTCACAGCTTGATAATTGAATTACCTTTTGCTTACACAGATTGCATCATGGTACTGCAGGAGGTTATAGGCTCTGAAAAGTAGAGGAAATTTTGATTGTATGCTCAGGATGGAGGACCATAATAAGACAAAACATACAGGCAGATGTAATCCATGCTCATGCATATTGGAGAGCAGCCCTTATCAATCATGAAAAAGTGAGTGTTCATACAGTGCAAGACAAAAACAGCTAATATATGTTGACAGGGAAGAAAGAAAATGCTTGTTTTGTTATGGTGTATTTATGGCTTGGGGTCTAGTCGGTTGCTTTGTGTATTTCTGGGTGTGCATTGTGTGTAAAGATACAGTGTTGCATCAGTATTTGATGTCAGTGACGTGGATGTCGGGTAGAAACAGAATCAAATGCGTTATTTTAATAGAACGCATGGAGAGGGAAGCCATGACAATCCATACCAGCACTGATGCAAAACACAGCTCCACTTCATCATTGCCTACCACAAGCACACCTACACACAAAGTGTAGCAAAAATTGCTAGACTCCCTGTGGCCGATGTTCTGCAAGAAGAGAGATAGTGTACCAAACAGAGTTATAACCACAGCAGGGGCCGCTGGGTAAAGAACATCTTTGATTGCAGATTCTCCAACTGTGTCATCAAAGCCTGTGTATTTCCCCTATGACCTGCTTCCTAAAACGCATCACTGCACATTACAGAAAAGCCCCACATTCAATCAGCTGCTTTAAATGTTAACTGTTGCATGAAATGAGAGAAGCTCATACGGGGCCACCTTTATCTGAGAGTGTGAAAGGATGTGCCACAAGAATGTCATGGAGGATCAAGGTCCTGCGTCATCTCATTATTATTGTGTTTTTGACCCTGGTTGGGACATCTATTGTATTTGTATGTCAAACTGAGATGAGACACTGCTGTATATTCATGAGACTTACTAACTCCCTCTTGTATCTGTGGCTCACTAGATGATGAAGCACGCGTGGGACAGCTACAGGCAATACGGCTGGGGACACAATGAGCTCAAACCCATTGCCAAGAAAGGACATTCCACAAATATATTTGGTAAGTAAGCTACACCCGTTTCCCCATTACTCTAAAACATGCTGCACCCACAGATTTGTCCCCTCATTTGCATGTAAATAGCTCTGTTCAAAGTGGAAAGTGATGCCTGTGCAAAGTTATTAGCACATTTCTAGACAACCATTTCTGTGTATGGAAATGATAAGGACATAACAAGCATACACACATGCACAGTCCAGTTTCCCTTATTCATTTATTTCTGTGTATTTTTGAGCTCTCCAGCTGTTTTCTGAGATAATTATGTGCAGGTTAAAGCTAATGTGTGTGTATTTTGGAAAGTAAAGTGGAGTTGTTTTTTTTTTGTTCTGTTTTTCTAAAGTGGGTGAAATCCAGTTTCTCGTTAGCTCTCACTCTTGCTTTCTCTGGAATTCTATTTTAAATATGGCAGCTAGTTTGCTCTCAGAAGGTCTGTGGTAAATAGTATGGAAGTGAAAATGGATGTAGAGAATGGGAGAAGAGGATAAGAGGAAGAGAATAAGACTGAAAATGAAAGTGTTGTACTTCTCACAGCTCACTTTCATAATTAATGAGCCTTTCTGTTAATCTTTCTCTCTGGTATCTCTGAGTGTGCTCTCTCTCTCTCTCTCTTTCTCTCTCTCTCTCTCTCTCTCTCTCTGTCTATCTGTGTGTATCTATGGACAGAACATTTGTGAATGGTAGCCAGTAACATCTCAGTCAATATGAATAGATATATATTTCCTACTAGGTAATACCAATAAAACCCTTAAATGTACTGATATAATCCAAGGACTACCCAGAATTAATATTTATATCCATGTGTTTGAATGTTTGTTTGTATCTGTTGCCTGCTGATGATAAAAAATAGCAAATGCAGAGTATTATTGAAGTAAAGAGATTTCACAGTATTGGTCTGATATGCTTGTTGGGATGAGGCCTTAGCTTAGAGATGAACACCTTAAAAAAAAAAAAAAAAAAAAGAAGAAGGGTTTGTTGCTTTTTTCCAGGCATCAGTGAAAGCAGTTTGAGCTCTTTCATAAAAAAGTGATGTGAATAAGATGGTGTGATTGCTACAGACAGTGCAAGCGCACAGCAGAGGGGGGAAATCATCTCCGTGTTTATAAGATTTTCTACGTTGTAAATGACTGAAACAGGGTTAAACTGTAAAAACATTTTACCTATAACCACTCCAGGTTATAAACTGCTGTGCTGTACATGCAATGTTGATAGCACACAGAGTGACTGTAAGTGATTTGTTTACTGGTAACGTGCTCTCATGGGAGGCTGCAGTCAGATTTCATAGATTAGCCCACTACACAAACACACAGCTATATTTCAAAACACAGTACTATATATTTTCAGACTTTATACACGCACACCCCTCTCGAGCGCTGTGTTTGATTAATGCAGGCTGTGGGCTGTCTCTCAGCTTCTGTTTTATTGTGGCTCTGATGAATTATGATATCTCATTAAAGTTTTGAGATGGATTGTGATCTTTTCTCTTCAGTTCATACTTGTTACTACTAGAGCTCACAGCTGCATTTATTAACTCTTCTCACTGTGTTCAGAAGAAGTGGGGAATCTGCTTACAGATGAGTGTGTCAGCACTTTAATGTGGTTCATTCCCTGTGTAGCAAAACATCAGTCGTGCACATAGAGAGAGCTTCTACGTCACTATTAAGCTGTACTGAAGAGGGAGAGCCGTGTGGTTATTTATTAACTCTGTTGATGGAACAGCATTGGAATGACGGGCCTGACTGGCATAAGGAGCTCCTCGGAGTGAACGATGGTTGATTGATGGTGGTGGGAAGGGCTGCATATCACTGCCAGAGTGCAAAGGCCTATATGACCATGAAAATATATTGCTTAGGGCGAGAGAAAGAGAGAGAGAAAGAGATGAATGATAATAAGGGATCAGAACGTGAAAAGAAAAGGTTAGGGTAGTGAAGTGGCTGAGGTAACTGGAGAATGAGGAAAGGCTCCGACAATGTCTCGTCCCACCTCTTCCCATAACCACTTCCTCACTTTGCTTCATTCAGTTTTAATATCCTGGAACTCATTTACATAATTCCTATCCATCGCCTTAGGATTCTTCACGAAATCTCCAATTACTCATGCTTTTCTTTGCTTCTTGTGAAATTGCGTTCCCTAGGTGGTTAATATTTTCTTAATGAGCCGTGTGATTTCTCTTGTTCATTCTGTCTGACTGTAGACAACATGGGCAAATAGGCAGTGGTTCACAGCACATAACAGTGTGAGTGTGTGCGCGCACAGCATGTGCACCATACTGTGTTGATAATGGTGTAATGACAGCTTATATATGAAATGGGCTGTATTGTCCTAGGCTTCATGCTGCGATACAGAGGAGCAGAACTGTTACATCCTAGAGATGGTGTGATTTGACAAGTTGTTGCTTTTTAAGCTAGATATTTGGAAGGTGATCTGTACAGTGGACTGTGGCTGTATGTTAGACGTTGTAGAAATGAAAAGATGCAGTTTTTTAAACTATAGTGGATATTTTTAATTATACTACAACACTTTAGGTACAAGTTTCATGAAAGAAAATTGTTTTTCAATTTTACAGTGTGGTAATTTCTGTTAAATAATGTTGATTGTTATGAACATTTGAAGGTCCATAGAATAAGGCTATTTATTTTTTAAGGCATTATTATTTGTAGAATAGGATGATTCTAACAAAAAGAACAAAAATTATTCACCTGTCTTCAATATTAGGTAATAACATTGATTGTACTGCTTAAATTAAAAACAAGGGAAAAAAGCGAGGCAAAGGCTAAAGGAATGAAGCCAATTCTACAGTCAACTGCACATTATGTAAGACTACACTGGGAAATGTGCGTGTGTGTATGTGTGTTGATTATTTAGTTACAGTGACACACAAATGGATGGGATATATTAGGCAGCAAGTGAACTGTCAGTTCTTGAAGCTGATGTGTTGGAAGCAGGAAAAATGGGCAAGTGTAAGGATCTGAGCAACTTTGTCGAGGGCTAAAGTGTCATGGCTAGGCGACTGGGTCATAGCATCTCCAAAACAGCAGGTTTTGTGGGGTGTTCCCAGTATGCAGTGGTTAGTACCTACCGAAAGTGGTCCAAGGAAGGACAACCAGTGAATCGGCGACAGGGTCATGGGCGCCAAAGGTTCACTGATGCACATGGGGAGCGAAGGCTAGCCCATCTGGTCCGACAGAAGCATAAATTGCTGAAAAAGTTAATGCTTGCTATGACAGAAAGGTGTCAGAACACACAGTGCATTGCAGCTTGCTGAGTATGGGGCTTCATAGCTGCAGACCAGTCAGAGTGCCCATGCTGACCCCTGTCCATCTCCGAAAGTGCCTGCAAAGGGCATGTGAGCATCAGAACTGGACCATGGAGCAATGGAAGAAGGTGGTCTGGTCTGATTAATCACATTTTCTTTGACATCATGTGGAAGGCTGGGTGTGTGTGTGTGTGTTGCTTCCCTGGGGAAGAGATGGCACCAGGATGCACTATGGGGAGAAGGCAAGCTGGCTGAGGCAGTGTGGTGCTCTGGGCAATGTTCTGCTGGGAAACCTTGGGTCCTGGCATTCATGTGAATGTTGCTTTCCCATGTACCACCTACCTAAACATTGTTGCAGACCAAGTACACCCCTTCATGGTATTCCCTAATCGCAGTGGCCTCTTTCAGCAGGATAATGCGCCCTGCCACACTGCAGATATTGTTCAGGAATGGTTTGAGGAACATGACAAAGAGTTCAAGGTGTTGACTTGGCCTCCAAATTCCCCAGATCTCAAATTACAGGACTTATAGGATCCGCTGCTAACATTTTGGTGCCAATTAACATTGCCTCTTACGTGAAAGTCTATTTTCAAAGTGTTTATATAATTGTTATTATTATGTAATAATATTATAATTGTTGGGAAAACAAGCAGTAATGTTTCTCCAGCGTAGGTAGACATATTTTCTGTAATAAAATACTAATTCTAAATGGATTTTTAAAAAGAGGGCGGCCATTTGAGACAGACAGTAGTCAGGATGTAGCAGTTGGCCATGTTGTGCTCTGAGAGTGGTTTGGCCCAGTGGAATATCTCATGTCTCAAGGGAGATGGAGTGAACTCTAGTGTTTCCTGGTGTGTATGAATAATACAGCACATAATTCATTTGGATGCGTGTTCTCAAAATATATGGTTTTGTATCAGTTAGCAATACAAAAACTTAACAGTTTGTGAAATAGAAAACCACACTGGTCAGGAGGTGCAGAGCTGCCATATTGCATTCTCACTAAGTGCAGTTGTGGTCTCCAGATAATATCCTGCTCTTCAAAATGAGCCCACACAACCCAATTTGCCAGCCTATTTCATCTCTCCGGGGGAGTGTGTGTGTGTGTGTGTGTGTGTGTGTGTGTGTGTGTGTGTGTGTGTGTGTGTGTGTGTGTGTATATATATATATATATATGCATACACACATTTTTTGTCGCTGATATATAGCTAGTTTTTACATTTCTTAGACAATCTAAGTTTTGACATTTTCACATCATTTCCATGCATCCTAAATAGTAGGTGATCTTAACCATTACGTTTGTAAACAGAGACATTCTTTGCTTTTGTAAAAAAACAAAAAGAATATTGAAATAAAAATTTTTTTTGAAACAAAATAGAACCCATCACATCTGACAAGCAAATTACTAGATTACTAGATCCCAGAAATGTTTAGTCACAGAACATGTTTGCTAACTTGGCAGATGTTAGTTATGGATATGTTTTTTAGACAAATTTGACTACTATTAAATAAATCACTGACAAAATGCAAATTGAAACTCAATATTAAATCCCACTCATGTCTACCTGTGTCAAGGACGTTATGGTGTGCATGCCCTTGCCCACAGATGACTTTGAGTGTGTTTCTGAAATTGTTATAATTGCTTATAAATTCTAGTTTTGGGGATTGTTGTATTTAGATGACTGGTGCAGCATCTAGTCAGAATGTGTATTTGAGAATTCATAAACTAAAAAAAATCCAATGAAAGAGTAGATTTAAAATCGCATTGTGGCACCTTGAAATTACAATTTAATGAAATTAGTTCACCAGTGATTCCTACACGCAGTTTAAGGTGTGTGTATATATAGAAGCCCTGATTTGTAGTGGATTGTTTATTTGTTGCTCTATTTTTATATTTGGTTTTGTCATATCAGATTTGAAGAGCTGGCTGAGAGCAGCAGAAAGGGAAAGCTCCCATAGCTGAGCTTCGTATTTTCTTTCTTGACCCTCTTTCCTGTCTCATTCACATAAAATTTTAAACAGGGGGCCAGTGTCAAATTTGGGCAGGAAATCACATGGGTTTTGGACTCTTCAGGCCATTACAAATGCACATAAAGCCTCTGAGTTACTGATGCCATGGATACAGTTCTGCACAGAGAAAGATGGATGATGGAAGAGTAGGAGAAGTTGATGGGGAGAGAATGGTACTGAGGAGATGTTGGGGTTGTAAGTGTCCTGTCCTGTCCCTCAGTCCTGCCCCCAACATCCTTTCTCATTGTGTACTGTCCCGTCCTGTCCCTCAGTGTCCCGTCCTGTCCCTCAGTCCTATCTAAGTTTTTCATTTTGTCCCTCAGTGTCCTTTCCCTCAGTCATGTCACTTAGTGTTCTCTTCTGTCTCTCTGTGTCCTTTCCCTCCATGTCCCTTCTCCCATAATTAATGAAACTGCTGCACCTCAGTAGTTTATCAAAATGCTAAGCAATGCGTCAGTGTGCTGTAGCTCAGTAAAAGGTGTTCTCAAGCCACTTACATGTCTGGCAGCAAGTTTGTAGGACAGTGTGTGGGGAATGAGGAAGAAAGGCAGAGGATGATGGAGGGGAATTGGTCAAATATGGCTGATATATATGGCTGAAATATGGCTGGTATATGTGCACGATAAGATGCAGTCAGCTCAGATAACCTTTTTTAAATCTCCTTGCAGGGTTAATTAAGGAGTCTGTTGGCGGCTACCAAGCCAAGTGAGTTTTCTCTGAAGTGTTTTTTTTATCTACATGTGAGGGAGTGTATGTGGGAATGAATGTTATCTAGAGTGTGGAATGGAGTAATGACTAATATATTCACACACAATATTCACACATAATATGCTGTATTTGAATAGTTAACACCTTTATTCTCCTCTTCTTTTATTCTCTTATGTCCATCCTCCTCCTTGTTCCCTGCCATACTCAACCCGCTCTCACATACACACATTCTTACATCACAGTTTTGGGGTTTACACTTGAGTAGGTTTGCAATTTTCCCTTGAATAGATAAGTAATGTCTTTGAATGAAATGGCCTTAACATACATTGAGGGAAATGCAGCTGAAAGTATTTTCAGTCTGGCTGTATAAATGGTTTTAAAGAGTTCACTGCACATTAGGATGTGTGATTGATAGATCATGACCATGATGTTCAGTTAACTAGGCTCCTGTGGGTATTATATATAAACTGTAATCAGTTTTGGCCGGGTCTGGTGTGTGTGTGTGTGTGTGTGTGTATGTATGTATATATATATATATCCAAGTGTATTAAATTCTTTTGTGAAAATTTAGTTTGTGACCTTAAATGTTTTCATCCAATATCCTGAGTGTCCGTGGCACTGAAGCTTGAAATTAATGTTGGGTTTTCATTTCAAGACTGTCGGAAAAGTTAACTGGCTTTGAGAAAAGTGCACTCACCTATCCACAGAACATCTCGGACATCATCTTCAGTCCTCATGATGTCCAAGATGTAATAACCCAAAAAGCATGCATTTTAAAGAGCTTCATTTTACAATTGCTGGATTGTTGTAATCATGTTCTTTTGGGAGTCTGATCATCCTGCCTTGTCAAGTACTTAGACACTATGCATGGCTACACAGCCACTAGCTGTTTCAGTAAAGTGCTATTCAGAGCTCCTTTCATTTTCTCGTATATCACTTGAGAGTTTTGCATTCTGCCCTAGAGCTGATTTGTGGGAACCAAAGATCGCAGTGCATTTGGTGAAAATAAATTGGATGGCTTAAGCTACACAATTGCAATTAGCATGTTTGGTTGTAGGTCTACGATATAGTTTGAACAGCGGCTGACATTTTAATTACCTGAGGGTTTTTTTTTTAACCTTTTTTCCTGTGTTTAATATAAGAAAAGCATTTGGGGCTTTTATACTTTTAAGCTTTGATGTTGATGTTCAAATACCCTAGCAGCTGATTTTTATCAGATTGAATTTTACTAGATTTAATAAAGACATACCATGGAGTACTTAATTTAGCACTTTATTTAAAAATAAAAAAAATTTAACAATAATTCTTGTGTTGTCTGTGTGTTTTGCTTACTATATTTCCTTCCCAACAGGGTTTTTAGACTGATAGTAACCTAGTGAACTAGTGATGGATAATTCAAAGCACATCTGTAAGTCACTCTGGTTAAGGGTGGCTATTTAGACATTACTCTTGCTGTCCTCAGTTCTTCTCACACAGAGATGGCTGATGAACTATTTCTCTTAGCCTGTTTTCACACTTTGTCTGAATACCCGGGTCTGCACTCGGGACCGATTCTGGGTGCTTTTGGTGATGGGGCTCATAATTGCAGGTTTACTTTCACATAGATGAGTTCTTTCTGTGTCTTGATTGCGCAGTTCCATTTGACACTTTTGTGCACTCAGTTTTGCAAAATGGTAGGCACTTGGTTAATCTGTTTGCTATTTTAAAAAAAAATTATTTTCTTGTAGTACCAACACTCAACCAGTGAAGAACAACACTTTTTTTTGGATGCATGGCATCCATGGAGCATCTGCAAACGTGTAGCTGATCTTGTATGAAAGATTTTTAGCCATGCATGAGATGTGCATTTTTCAGTGTGTTGCTCTCAGTACAGCACTTGTGCCACAAAAGTGAGCTAATTCAAGTGCTTCAGTCGTATGAATGTCTGGTTTTATATATCAGTAATCACAACAACCCTTTCCCTGGCATCGCAAAAGGAGAAGCAGGAAGTAATGTGATAAATTGAGCGATGATAACTCCCAAAACTTACGTGGACCTTAATGCGTTTGTGTGGAAAGAGTGTTGAAGCAAACCTCAGAGCACCATTTTAAAGAGGACCAGGAATTGGTTCTCTGCACCGCTCCAGGCCTTGAAAGCAGCTTTCACACGTCATCAGTCTGTTTCGAAATCAAGGCTCAAGTCTCAAGAGTCTAGAACAAAATGCAAGTGTGGAAACAACCATAGTGTTTGCAAAGGGGCTTGGTTCATTCATTCTTTCATTTATTAAAAAAAAAAAACAGATGGTAAACTCCTGTTTTTCACATTTGTTTGCCACACATACTCATCATCTATGTGAAGACCTTCTGTTGACATAAGTCATATTAATGTAGCTAATTAATGCTGTCTTTATCTAAACTCTAACCTCAGTAACTGAAATGAAATATTTTGGCTCTTTGGAGAAAAGCTGTAAAAACATCATGATTGTTTTGTGAGGACTGGGGGAATGTGAGAACATTTGACACTAACCTATCATTGTGAGGACATTTGGTCCTTTTTGGTCCTTTTTGGTCCTAACAAAGGACCAAACAATTTGTTTATGTGGATTAAGATAACAAATGATTGATCTGGTGAGACTATAAAATGTAACATGAAGTAAAATGAGAGGATAAATGAGATTATATCGTGACTGAAAGGCAAAGGTGTGTAACAGCATGTTGTGTGTTGGGGTCCTGTTAGGCGTAACAGAAGGGTTTGCAGAGCTGAGAGGCTGGGGCTGTTGGATATTTTTAGAGTGATTTAGAGCCTCTGTCAATAATGATAATAACACTGCAGTTCCCACATAATTGGACAGAGAGAGAGAGGCCTGCCACACTGCCTCTCTCGACAACTTGCATTACTGAAAAATGTAGGGTTACAGCAGCATGACTTTGCTAGTCATCTGCTGGGGTTCTAGGTCTTCAGCTTAGAACCGTTATCCTGTGTAAAAGCATCCAGGGAATATTTGCGGCCTGAGAGAAGTGTGTACTGTCTAGAGTAATAATGCCTATCCCTTCATATCTCAAACTATTGGAACATTATCGTAATAAAGGTACTCATCTACAGCTAACCAATGAAGTGTAGCGATTAACCATTTACTAATTAACACACTAAAATGAGTTAAATATTCATATAAAATTTGGTTTTGTTGTGTGACAGTATCTACTTTAAGAATAACTTGTTATGGATTTAACTATATATCTGAAATATGATATTAAATTATATAATATTGGAGTATGTGAAAACGTGTATTGTAAAATGTTTTAAAATCATTTTTGCAGAGAGCTTTGTAATGTAGAGACTGTTCTTCCTCATCCTGACCTCAACAGATGGCATGGAAAGTCAATCCTAGTTTTTAGCTAGCTTGTTAGCTTGTTAGTGTTCTTTTTTGTTTTTGTTTATATATATATATAAACAAAAACAAAAAAAAAAAAAAAATTTCCTGTTCAGTGTCAGATTTACTCAGCATTGACAGCCTGTTAGTGCTTCTTGCAGGAAACCTACCAATAGAAACTTGCTTCTTATAAATCTATTATAAGCATAGAGGAATGTACTGAATGACCGAATTGCACTGGTAATGTAATACAGTCAAAATATTAAAAAGAAAGTGGATGTAACATTGACTTTGTCTGTACTGCGTGTAAGAGATCCTGTGAATGGACTTTGCTTGGAGTGTGTCTGTCGTAGCAGCATTAATACCTTAATAAATTTAAATCAAGCATTAATCTTCATATTTTGTAACTTTGTGTGAAGTCTAACATCAAACAACAAAACACGTCACTTCCAGCAATGGAGCCAATTGAAAGTATAAAGTACAGTTTGTTTATGGTAGTATTTTGGGCTGAAACAGTGGTCTGATTGGTTACAGTGTCATTGAGGTCACTATGAAGGAGGAGGAGCTCAGTACTGTACTGCTGACAGTTGTATGTAATGTGCACAGTACTCTCAACCTAGTCTAGGTTGAATGTGTAAGAGAGGATTGAAGAGTGAGAGTAGCTCTTGGTAGTGCTGTAGAAAAGACTAATGGCAAAGGTTCCTGTGTTATGTAGTAGTGTTGTAGCACCTACCATCAGGGGACATTTAACACACAGGATGAAGATAGGAAGGAAGAAAACTCAGGCAAGAGACTTGGGTGCCGAGGCTAAAAGAATGAGGAAAGTATTAGTATTGGGACGACGTGTACAAACCTTATCATGTTCATACCCACTTTAGTATTTTGTGCTCTACAGATTACAGTTTGTACAGAATGCAGCAGTAAGAATTCTCCCTGAAGAAAGAACATACTTACTTACTGCAGTACTGGCAGAAATTCACTGGCTTCCTGTTTGATATATACAAAACCTTCTAGTCCTTTTATTTGTTTTTAAAGCTGTGAATGGACTAGTACCTTTTATGTCAAATTATGAAGTGAACATGTTCCACAGTGATGTCTAAGATCATGAAACACAGGATTAATTTCTGTTCCAAGAACAAAACACAAAAGAAGTGATGAGGCTGTTTTTGGTCTGCTTGCTCCAGAACAGTGGAACTTCCTCCCATAAAGACATGCAACAAGCATCCTGGCTTAAAAAAACAGCTTAAATCATATCTTTCTATTTTGTCTTTTCTCTAGTTTTATATTTATTATTGTAAGCCCTATCTGCATTTATGAACATGTGAACAAATGTTTGTTTGTTTTAAAAATAGAAAACAAATCTAAGTTCCCTGCTTTACTCATTTCTTAATTATTAATTTTATCTTAATTACTTCTTTATTTAAATTTTTACTTATTTTTATTTAATTTGGTTTCTTCAATGCTTTTATTTTCTTTTTTCCACTTGCTGGTTTTTATTTGCCTTATAAAACACTTTTAACTGTACAAAAGTTGCTATATAAATAAAGCGTCTTCTTATTGTTATTCTTATTATTATTAATGATCTGTTCTAAGGTCTTGACCCCAAACTACACCCTCCCACTCCCCTTCTACTGGATCTCCTTAACTCAAGATTTCTCACTGTAATGTGCTCTCTCTAAGGATATCCGACATTTGCTTTTTGACCATCAGTGTTGGGTAGAAGTTGCTGTATGTACTGACACGGGTCTGTGCACTGTGTCTGCAGGTAATTCCCAGCTGGGGGCTTCGATAGTAGACGCCCTGGACACACTCTACATAATGGGCCTCCATGATGAGTTTAAAGATGGTCAGGAGTGGATCGAAAAGAACCTGGACTTCAGTGTGGTGAGTGATCCCATGCAAATACTTGATGTTCACACACATTTAATGGGCTACATTACCAACAGGTATGTGTCAGCTTTTTCATGGTTGCATATAAAGTTGTTCAGCAATTGAGTGTAAATTTATCTTCAAAAGACAGATCATAGAAAAATCAAGGATACCGTTTGGGAATGAGAAAATATTCCTGCGATAAACTGTGAATCACGAGTATGTATCTTTAATTTGCATTCCCCTTGTGTCTGTTGGCCTCAGTGTGGTAAACATGCCACATGGTGGAATTCTTTGTATGGAAACAATGTGGGCAGGAAGGATAGTATCTAGTGTGCTGAAGAAGAACCTCTTTAGGAGAGCGTGAGTATTAGCAGGAAATAATAAATGTAAAGGAGTTAGGGAATGGAGTCATGCCAGAAAGAAGCTCCACAGACCCCTCTGGTTTTTCCCATTTGGCAGGATTACCCAATAGTTCTTAAATTGCACTGTTGTCCTTTGCATCTTCCAATCATTTCTTGCCCACACTTTGTTCATTTTAATTTGCTGTATGCATTTTGTACCCTTTATTTTCTCTTTCTTCCATCCCTCTCTTTCCCGACTATCTGAGGGTCATTAAATTAGTTTAGAACTAATCAAAGAGCACTGGAACTTTGTCTTTTGAGGCCTGTGAGATCAAAGAAGATTAATCACTGGGTTATGTAATACAGCCAGACAGAGCTCAACAGGTTACAACAGGGAAGGAGTGAGAGACAGGATTCTTGGGAAATAAACATGTCTGGCAAGAGGCATGGACACTGAGGTTATAAGTTACAGACACACACCTGTCCACTTTAGCAGTCTCTTTGCTGTTTGGCCTAGTGGGTTAATAGTTGTCTAGGACTATGAATTTCCATTAGACCTAGTAACCCTTTCTTTTTGGCAGAAATGAATTTCTGTTTTTTGTACCATTCAGTCTTCCTGAACGCCAGACTTCTCAAAACTTTTTAGTCTCTTAATTGGCCAGTGAGAATAAGCAGCTCATGTTTGGTCATAAAAAATTCTGCTAGCTTTAGTCAGTATAATAGCAGTGACTGGCCTAATCAGTAGTAATACAATGTGCATTATGAAAGGTCTGTGACTCTGGGGACATGCACAGAGCCTCGGTGGCTGATGCTCTCTCTGGCTGTGAGTTCTGGCACTTCATTCTCCACTAATTACGGAGTGTGTTTAATGGCTGAGAGACAGCTGGAGCCTCTCACTGTTGGGCTCTGTAACCCTTAGAACCCTACCCTATTTTGAGCATTTTTCAGTGCTTTTATTACTAGGTTTCTAATGTTTCTATTACTGCAGGACTTGTACATGCCATATCTTTTTCTCATTCAAACCACAAAACAACCATTAACATGCAAGGTAGTCAACTTCATCAAGTTGTTTAAAGCACACTACAAAAGCAACAAATTACCCTTGCCTAACACACTTATTAAGTGTATGTTTTAAGCTATTTATTTAGATTTAATAATGGGATGATGTCCCACAGAAGTGTCTTAAGTAAGATTTGTATTGTACTGATGGCTTTCTTTTATTAAATCAATAAAATGAATTAGGTCTTGAGCTTTTCTTATCCTTATAGAATATTCAGATGTTCAGGCTATTATTCAAAAAAACAAAAATAATCATTGTGGCAGCCCTGGTATAATCTCAAAGAGCTGATCTGACCTATTTAAGTAGTATGATCATGTTTGCACTCATGTGTCATTAGAGTGGAATGCTGATTTATCAGCTTTTGAACAGGTTACTGCACTGTGAGGAGTCATTGTTAGTGTGCTTATTCTCAGTTTTCTGTGCATGTATTTCTCTCCAAGCACACTTTGTCAAAAATATAGCCAGAGTAAAAGAAGGGAAAGCATAGAGACTCAGCTGAAGCATGGCCTTGTCATTTTGTACCATTAAGAAGAAGTCTCATCTGCCTGAGTACAAGTCTCCGCTCTTCTATTTCAGAACGGATAGGTGGCTTCATGTTGCTGCGAGGCTTTTTTGGGATTGAATGACCAATTTTAGGTTGTGCTGTGAAAAACAAGAACATACACTAGAACATAGTTACTCTGAGTAACTGACACACTCTCAGTTGGTCTTCTTCTCATGCATTAATACACAAGCTATATTGCTGCTGGGGTGTGTGTGTCTGTGTGTGTGCGCAAGTCTTAAAGTCTAAATTTCTAGATGGGATGCACTCAGTCACATTAATCAGGGTCACAGCAGACTTTGTTAACATATATGCACACATACATACACAGGGCAAGACGTATCTTTATGCTTGCTTCTCAACTGGAGTTACATAACACACACACACACACACACACACACACACACACACACACACAGCAGTGTTTAAAATGATGAAGTGTGTTCCACCAAGGTATTGTATTGGGGTTATTGCTGCTATATGACTGAAATATGTATCTCATGGTCTTCTTTTCCCGCAGAATGCAGAAGTGTCTGTCTTTGAGGTCAATATCCGTTTCATTGGGGGACTGCTTACTGCATACTACCTCTCTGGACAAGAAGTAAGATATTATTTTTTGATTTGTGCTGGCCCAAAATGAAGATTCACCAGGTTTTTGCTAATGGGTCTGAGGGAAAAAAAATGAGTGTGTGGCTCACAAAGCTCTCAGAAAAAGTAGTTGAATTTTGTGTGCGTGTGTTGTTAGACTAATAGTGCACAAATTCATGCAGTATATACACATGAAAACTTTCATAGTGAACTGGAGTTGCCCCAGTGGCCTGACTAATGCTCTTTGGGGAAACGCTTCCCTCCTGTTAATTAACTCTCCCTCCTGCTTGCATGTTTATCTTCCTTTAGCATATCTGCTTCCATGTTTTATCGTGACCCTCCTGCCTTTAGTGTGAAGTGCTTAAGTGGCACTTCACACTAAGTTTAGTTCCCTTTAACTTGGGGTTAGGGACTTGGGTTTGAATTCCAGCAGCACCAAAAGCATTTGTGGTTTGGGACTGAAGAGAGCACTACTGGTTCTGCTCTGGATGGAAAAATGGCCTACTAAGTCAAAGCTTTTAATCCATAGTGCTGCTGCCAGTTCAGGTATATAGAACAGAGCAGTCAGTGTGTATTTAAATGCTCGTTGATGTTTATGAGCAGCAGTCTGGAAAAAAAAGAAAATTCCCTTATTCACACTTCCTCCCATACTAGTAGGTATTTTGTAGTAGTAGACTTTATTTTGGCCATTCTCCTATGACCTCTCTCATCAACAGCGCATTTCTGCCTGCAGAAGAATTGCTCACTGGATATTTTTTGTTTTATTCACCATTCTATGTAATCTTTAGAGACTGTCGTATGTGTGAAAATCCCAGGAGATCAGCATTTTCTCAAATACTCCAACTAGATCAAAGCCACGGTCAGAGGCACTGAGATCACATTTTTTCTTCATTCTGATGTTTGCTGTAAGCATTAACTGAAGATCTTAACCTGTATCTTCATGAGGTTATGCATTGTGCTGCTGTCACATGATTGGCTGATTGGATAACTCATGAATGTGCAGGTGTTCCTATTAAAACCCTGACTAAAGTACATAGATACGAGCTGAATATTGGGGTGGTGCCACAAAGACACAATACTGTATTAAATATTTCTCTCCCACCCATACAACCAAGGTTTGTACTTGGGTCCATTTGGTCTTGCATTTGGATTCACACACTTAAGAAATATTCTGAGAACATGTACATCAATTCATAAATAGGCTAACATGTCCCTTAACTTATATGAAGCAAGTGGAAATAGATTTTTTTTTTTTGCCAAGATTAATAATTTGTCTACTTAATTTGAGGTTTTCTGAATAGGCATTTTAACATGAGAATAATGTGACTGGTACGATTTTGCTTAGCCAAGACAGAGTCCTGATCTCAATCCTGTTAAAGTTCTGTGATGTGATATGAAACAGACAGTTCAGTCACAGCATTCCAACATGTACTTGAATTGAAACTGTTTTCTCTACAGAGTAATCAGTGCTGCAGATTTATCATCAGATAATGTAAAATAAGGTCACATGCTTTTTTTTTTTTTTTTAAGCAATAACCTTGATTATTTAATCTAAATCAGTATAGCATTATAACGTGTATGTGTTTCTTAAATAAAGCTGCCTTATTATGACTTTGATCAGATCACATTTTAGGAGCCATTCACATAGAAATACAGATAATTGAAAGGGAAATCGAAAGGGAAATTTCTTCACAGCTATAAATGTGAGTTTGCACCTTCATTCTTGCACTTGAGACCCTCTTAAAGTTCTTAGCCAGGAAAGGTGTGTCAGAGTTGTCCTCTTCCTGCCGTGCACCTCGAACCTCCCTCATTTATCCTAAGGAGGTGAAGACATGGAGTGTCTGCGAATGGATGTGAGAGAAATTAAACATGCAGTTCGCAGTTGTCGCAAATTAGCTAAAAAGGGATGGATCTAGAAATAGAGCAGGGAAATGGAGTTGAAGATGGGGAAAAAGGGATGAATACAGAAATACAGCAGGGGAATGTTAGAGAATGGAGATAAAGGTGGAGAATTAAGTGGAAAGTTTAACTAGACATAAAGCTCTTGTTCCTGTCCTCAGAGCACCGCTGCCTCCACGCTGGCCCTCTGCTGCCTGTCAGCCTATTCCCGACCAGGCTGCGTCAACATGATAGATGATGTTTACTCACTCTTTCCTCTCCCCTTTACCTTTTCTTTTGCTCCTTATTTTTCAGTTCTCCTTTAGCCCTCTGGTTTTTGTCTCCTCCCACCTGTCCTAGTCTGTGTCTTGGACTGAATGATGAGAGAGAAATGCAACGCTACAGTGTTTAGAGATGCGTTGCTGCATTGGGCCTCTTGACTATAATTAACAGCTAAAGTCATTAATTGACTGAAGAGGTCTCTCTTGGCCTGAGAGCTCTCAGTAAACAGGCGGGTCCAGCATCTCATCTTCTGTACTCAGGTACAGCACTCATCAGAGCAGTCTCAGTAGTGTAGAATTTAGATGAGGTGATCGTTCTTTTTTCGCCAAGCTCACTTGGTTGGAGCTGTCAGCTATGAAAGGAAAATTTTTGACGAGGTGTCTGTGGGGTACTCTGAGTCCATACATCATTGCTGCCCACTTTATGTGAATTCCAGTAGGAGTTGAACTGCAGTATGCTACCGATTTTGTAATCTTACAGCTCCAGTATTCCTGAAGCAGCAGAAGGAGGGAAAGTTAAAAAGACAGTGACATGTACTGTTAACCAATTCAGAAAACTGTTAACTCTTAATAAGAGCAGTTTAGTCTACATTTAGTCTCTCAGCAGCCAAACTTATTCACAAAGTGGATAAAATTGGGAAAGTTTGAATTTTCTTCAAATATGCTGATGTATCCATATGACATTAAAGCCGAGTTTCATTTTTTACTAATAATAATAGCTTTTTCTCTAAAATTTCTTCAGAAGGATTTTTTAAAGGGCGCTGTTAAATTAGTGTGCAGTACTAATATTACCCGCATAAGCTTAGTGCATAACACAAGGCAATAAATTGGCTTCTAATTCAATGGTGCAGAACTGTACAACACTTGTGCTAATATTCTTTTGGTTATCTTAAAATCTGATGAACACAAGAATGCATAACATCTCGTAAGTCATCATGTACTTTATACTTGTGCTATAATTCACAAGCTGCATTTGAAGACATGATGTAGTTCAGCGTTTTATTTTATACCTTCAGCTGTCTAAGGCCATTTTGAATGTAAAGCTGAATGCTATTCCATGCCTTGTTAAAGGCTTTGGGTGAGTACCCACGTCAAGCCATTCCACTCGCAGGGTTTTGCTGTGCAGAGTATGTTTAGCTAACAGTGAAGAGGGGAAAAACATATGAAAGTGATCTGAGCTTCACTGTGCTCATGTGGAAATTCCATCTGACTGGTCTCTCTCCAGGGTCCTAAAGTGGAAAAGAAATTTATTAGAGTTAATTATTTAGACCTGATCTTACTTTTGAATGAAACATTTAGCCAGAAAACACAATTATTTTAAAATGCTGAGATATATAGACTCTTGTTAGTTGCTTGGTGAGATTAAAAAAAATATATATATATATATATATATATATATATATATATAAAAGCATTATACTTGAAGTGTGGGATGCTTTTATGTGATTCTGTGTGCAGAGAGGCGAGACTCTGTAATTTGCAAATTATGCACTCATGCTACAGTCCAGTCAATAATCCTGATGAACATTCTCATTCTAAACTAGTTTCATCTCCCCCTTCATATGGCAGCAAAAGACAGGCCTTTTACTGCCATGATTATTCTCCAAATAATCAACAAAGCTAACTAAGAGAGTAGAACAGTGATTGCTGACCCTACAGTGCCCACTTTGTTCAAATGTATTAGATTAATTATGTACCCTTGTATGGCATTTTCTTCACTATGCTCGAATTCAAGAAGGGATGTGTGTGAAAACACTCCACACTCTTATCAGGTGACCAGAGTTATGAAAATAACCTAAGGCTTTTTTTCCCATTTCAGTTCAGTGCATTTGTAACCTTCATGTGACCTGAGCTATAGTGTCTACAGCCAATCAGAGTAAAGAAGAGAAGGTGCTGAGCGTTTGCATGTGAGGTGAACAGATCGATCTCTAATTCTCAAAGATCTTCATTCTTCAACATGGGTGTTTTCCTTGTAGAGGATATCAGCTCCTTAGACCCAGAGCATATTAGACCCATTGACAATTTGCTACATAGTGAGCCGAAATGAGCTACGTAATTAGTTTTCAAGCTTGACTGTGTAACTGAAGGCATCATGTTCTGCCTTAATAATTTATGGCAAATAGTTGTCCATACTGACCAGAACATGAGAACTGTCAAGGTTATAAACACTGCTAACGACAGTATGAGGAAACTGTGCAGTGGGTTGTCATGATGGCCAAATGCAGCTGACTCTCCTCCCTTGATAAACTGCACACCAGCCTGTGAGAGACATCTGGTTTCTCAATGACACCACTACTAGTGATGTGCCGATCTTAAAATTGGATTTCTCCAGTAGAGAGCTATGAGGCATTTTGTCAGATCCATTAAAACACAGTAGTGGCGGACACCGAGACCCAGTGATTGACAGCCTCTCATCCTTAGCAGTCCAAGGAGAACCATTACCAATGTGAAGCAATGAAACCTAACCCTAAAAAGCATATTTTTTTTTAAAAAAAGGGCAGAATTTCCCCTGTAAAAAGGACAAGCATTGTTTAAATGATCTTATTTGCAAAGCATTGCACAAAATCTGAAGATCTAGATGTTCCATTTTCTGAGCTGGCACTAAAAATGTGATTAATTCTGAAAAGTACATGAGGTGGGAAACGAGAATCTCTGTGCCACGCTCTGCCTGCTTCATTGTGGAAAAAGAGTGCAAGTAATCATCTACATGAGCAGATATTCTGGGACCTTTGTGTCTAAATGGGATCAAAGCAGTGTCTGTGCACCACCTTAAAAACCCTGGTGCCAATACAGAGCCTGAATGGGACTGTAATATTCATAGGCCATGCCTTGCTAAACAGACCTGAGATACAGTACTTACTATGAGCAGAGGAAATACCATCATAACATCATACAGGTTCTGCTCAACGCCTGGGTTACAGACTTTTTAATACTGACTTTATACACTCATCTCTCAGGTCCTAATCCAAAGAGGAAGGAGGTTTTCTTTAAGAGCTAGTTGGCCAAGATGTCTGTACTACAAGGAGTGTGGTTTTCGTGATTTTGCTATCATCACTACAATTATCCCAAAGAAGGCACACATTGACATCCTCCTTCATCTCTGCTTCCTGTCTATCACCAAATATTGGTTGCTCTATCAATAAAAATAATTCGGGAGATTCCACATCCATAATGTCTAGTTAGGAAACGCCTGTGACTGAGAAGACCCTCTTAGATGCATTTTTGGATGCTTAGTCTTTTGGCAAAGCAGCAACACTCCATAACTTCTCTAAAATCTTCACTAGCATAGCATTGCAGTGAGTCCAGCATGCGAGAAGAAATCATATATAAATCTATACAGTACTTTCTTAGCAATCACATTCCTAAGACGGGATTTTCTAGAATCAAGCTGTATTTAGCTGTTTGTGCTGGATCAGTGCACAGTGATGTGTAATAGGGACCAGGGTTAAATGAGTAGGAAAAGATAGCTGAGTCTCATAAGCATCTCCTAACACTGCCTTGTGTACCAGTATAGCTGAGAATTTATTGCTTTACCTATTGTATCATCTTTTGTATTTAAAAAAAGAAATGTGTATAAAAATAATGTAACATTTTAATATTTTTGTTGAAGTGCTATCAATTAATGTTTTGTTGATTTTAAGTTGAGTTCCCTCATTTTGTAAGCCAGGAGAACAGAAATAGTAAAGGTAAATTTCCCTCATTTAGGTTAAGAAGAATAATGCTAAACTACTGTTTAAAAAAGAAGGCTGTTGCCACAACATTTAGATCAAGATAATGATTATCTAGTGTGCAAAGCTGCCAGCCTAGCTTTTTTGTTATGTTACTGATCTTGCTGTTGTGGCTTTAAATGAAGCTCTCCCAGGAACACAGGAGCAGCCTATTTAGAGCCGTTACGTAATCTGGCACACACACACGTCACCTGGTAAAATGATATTCCCCACATTGAAGCAATCCTCATATTCAGAACCCACATGAGGGTCAACAGACATTTACTGTCTTACGGCTATCTTTGCCTCACAGTCCTCATAGGGTCATACAGCCCATATTAAAGGCACTGAGCTTTCAGCAGCTCAACTTTCAGTCCTCATACACAAGAGTGAAATGCTGATGGGTTGCTCCAGTTTACTTGGTGTAAAATATGTTGAGTAAGAGGGCCATTCTTACTCACTTTTACTGCTTACATATAAAACACTGTTTTGCCTCTCACTGTCCCTTTTGTGTTCTTGTTCTGTTCATCTGGTAGGTTTTTAAGGTGAAGGCAGTTCAGCTGGCTGAGAAGCTGCTTCCTGCCTTCAACACCCCCACAGGCATCCCCTGGGCCATGGTCAACCTCAAGAGGTAGTTCTTCCCTCATTAAGCTTCTTTGTGGACCCCCCAAATTTGACTCATATTTTCCATCTTCCTCTTCTTCTGTCTGCCCCCTGCAGCTCTGGCTTAGTCACTAAGTCCACAGTGTATTGTCTAACCCTGTCAGTCCCTTTGACTGCCTGAGTGTTAATGCAACTATCCACTTCAATTCATTTGCATTGAGCAGGATGGAAAATACACAATTGATCTATTGAATGCGCACGTCATCTGTTGAATGTGCATTAGGCTTTTGGGATAGAAGAAAGCTTAATCAAACAGAGACTGACAGAGCTTTTGTAAATGAATTGAGTGTTTTGAGGAAATTGAGATTTTCAAGGTGTGTCTAATGCTGAAGATAAAAGGTTTTTATTCTATTAATCCCTATCCACCTAGCCACTACTCAGCCTGTCATTACAAACAACTCCTCAGACACAAATGCATACATGCTGTACCCAATTAGGATGTGCTGGGCATACTCTGAATGTGAATGAGTGAAGAGCACAGGAACAGAGGCTTGCTGGATCCTCCAAGAGTGCAGTTGACAGCTTCACAATTACAGTATTTGGCATCTTTATTCAAAGCCAAATGCTTTATAATCTTTCTCAAAAAACAAAAAATGTATCTTCATGCTAAAACAACTATACATTTTATTATTATTATTATTATTATTATTATTATTATTATTATTATTGCTGTTAGGTCAGATGGGCAGCTTGGACAGATGATGAGTAAAGTGGAACCTGTCTGTATGGAAATGGCTCTTTTGATGATAATTTAGGTTTTATACTGTTTACCAGTTAACCTCATATTGTTCATCTCCTCTGTCTCAGTGGTGTGGGCCGTAACTGGGGCTGGGCCTCGGCTGGTAGTAGCATCTTGGCTGAGTTTGGAACACTGCACATGGAGTTTGTGCACCTTACGTATCTGACTGGGAATCCTACCTATTATCAAAAGGTTTGCATGTTTAAAGTGTGCATAATGCGTATTACTTTGTGTATGTCTCTACTCTTCAAACAAAACTTCATGCTTTGCTTATTATACCAGGTGATGCATATCCGGAAGCTGCTGGCTAAAATGGACAGACCTAATGGCCTCTACCCAAACTATCTGAACCCTCGCACGGGCCGCTGGGGCCAGCGTGAGTAACCTTCACTTCCTGAATTTCTCACATTTTTCTCCATAGAAAAATACAAACCAGAGCAGGGATTCACACTTGTATGGCACATTACATGGCTTGTCATGGTGATGAAGAGGTAATAGTTCCTGTCTGAGAGGCAGTGGCCCATGTGCACTAATGCTATGTGTTGTGTTCTGCTCTTTAATTCAGACAAGCTCTACTGGTAAAATGAAGATGATAAATCTAACCATTTATCTCTGTGTTATTTTACTAGCTCAGATAAAGGCAGGATGTGGATGAATTTCTTTTTCTTTAAAGAATATCGGTAATCAGTGTTTGATGCTGACTTTTCAGACTGCTGTTTGTTGTTGAAGTTCGTTACCAGGCTTAGCAACTAGGCATCAGTTTTGGTTGTTGAAACTGACAACCATCAAAGATGGTTGCCTTCTTTGAAGTAACAGCCAATATTTGAAGCAATTAAAATATTCTGTAATTTTGTAATGTCATGTGAAATAATAACATTAGCCTTTCCTTGTATTTGCTTGTAATTGTTTGAACAGCTATTTTACACCATTTCAATCATGTGTCCTTCACTGTTATAAAATACAGTGGTAGTATTCTCAGGGGTTGAGTTAACCAAGAATTTCCCACTATTTACTGAATTTTAAAAGCACTGACACAAAATTCTGAAGGCCATCCTTCATTGCGACATGCATCTTCTGACATAGACATAGAACATCAAAACCTTTCTAGCATTTCAACAGTTAAGGCGAGATAGTGAACAATGGCAGCCAATACAGCTCACAATCATCGCAGCGTCCCTAAATGCACAAATAATTTAGCAATAAAATAAATAAAATTTATGCAAACTTTGTGCTTTTACTCAATTTCCACTGATGTGCTTGTGAAAAAGAAATGTCTCTGTGCTATTCACTGGAATGAGGGTGAGCGTTGTAAGAGGCAGCATATACGTCTAGAAAAGTTAGCAGTGTGTGTGGGATCTGCTCAGAAAGGTCTTGATTGTTCAATTGGCAAATAAAAAATGTCAGATGAAAATAGCCTGACAATTTTCACAACCTTTTCTGTGGATGTAGCAGTTAACAGTGTACTGTAATGCAACCTTTGAGTATAATGACTAGCTAGTGCAAAAACAGCACATTAGATGACTGAATGATTGGCACAGTTATGAACACTATTTAATTGAAATACTTCAAGAGATGCATATGCATACCAGGTTGTAAAAAAAAAATAAAACATAGACAGATTTGCAATAAGACATCAATATTGCACATTATCCTTCTGAATAGTGGTGTTCATAGGTATGGGTGTACCTGTTTAGTCTCCACTTCATAGCTTTTAGCTTCCCCTTCTGGTTCTAAATGATGTATTTTCTCAAACAAGCAAACTCAAACAATTTTGTCACTAATGGAGGTATATATTCTACATGGCTTGTATTATAATTTCCCACTTCACTTAAAGACACCAGGATGCTTTATCTCCCACGCTTTGACAAAATGTTTTCTTTACTTTTGTTGCCTGTAGAAAACTGCCTGTGCGTATGCATGTGGGCTCATTAAAACATGTTGCATACAAATGCAGTTTTGTCTGGTTCAGACTATAAAACAATGAAATTTTATTTAATTGTAGGCAGATCCTACTGTCAAATTTGTTTTTTTTAAATGATCGTTTACAATTGTAAAAGTGTTTGCCATGGGGGAAACCATGGGCTAATTCCTAAACCTGGTTGCTGGGGTCAACCATTGAACTTCCATCCTGAGTACTATGTTGCGAAAATGTCCTTGATCATTTTAGGTCCTAATTATGCTACAGAAACATAAACTTACTATATTACTTTTATTTATGTTACTGCTTGCATATTGTGTGGGCATGTATGCGTACTTGCGTGTGTGTTTGTTTCTCTACCCTAGAGTTTTCTTAATGGACATTTACTTTGAATAGTCAGTCACTGAAGAAGAGGGTCTCTCCCTTTCTGCACGCTTCAGCTAGCTGACGTTCATATCCTCTCATTCCACTTCTGTCCTCCTCACTGTCCTGTCTTTGTGTACATTCATTACATAAATTCATCTTCAAGCTTTAAATCCGAGGGCTTAATGGTTATATTTAACAGGTTTTCGTGAATGAAAGCTGTTGCGTATACTAACATCAGAAATGGAAGGTAAAATTAAAAGAAGCATCTTTACGGAAAATACAACGTATTTCTGTTGGTGTTTTTTTTTATTTTTGTGTGTGTGCGTAAATTCTAATTCCTGCCTGCAAAAGCAGCCTCTTGTGTCATTATTCTTCCACTACTCGTATTTCTACCTTCGCTCTCATCTGACTCACTGCTCTCTGACTTTCTCTCTGGTTTCTGAATTTCTCTCCTTCTCATTCTCTCTATGTTCCACAGATTTTAACAAACACAAATGACCACTACACAAGATAAAACATGCAAAACCCTATGTCTGCCATGCCTACTTTTTTCTTTGGCTTCCGTGTGGGTCCCTTATCTATTACTTTCTGTCTGTTTGCTCTAATGTCTTTTCTGTATATCACCTACATACAGTACATGAACAAGTGGTTGTAATTAGCTTTTGAAAATGTGTGCAATGCTCTTGCTCACCCTCCCTTTGTGCAGTTTTGTTCACTTTTGAAATGGAACTGTGTAATTACTGTGTTTGTGTGTGGGTTTATGTGCATGTACCGCCATTAGTTTTATGAAGGAATGTGAGGGAGATGTTAATTCTCCCAAGTGTATTTTGTGTAAATACTGGGTGCACTTAACAAGTGGTAAGAGGCCATAAAGTGGGAAAATCCACCTTCACCCATGTGCACTCGTCTCTGTCAGGAGGAGCATTGCCATCTCCCGGCCATCTGTTTCTTTTCTCCCTTTTCCCCTAAAGGCACCTGAATAACAACCCTCCACTGCTTGTTCCACGGAGTCGCATTATCCTCCATTCACACATACACACACACACCACACACTCTCCTTGCTTCTGGGACCCGACAGTAGCATTAGCAGGTAGGTGTTGGGACGGTGCTAATGTTTCCTCCGCCAGTCTTCAGTGACGAGCTGATTCTTGCACAGCACTGTTGTCAGTCTTTTATCTGTGTTCTGAGTATCCTGAGCTTATTATCAATTGAGTTCTTTACTGTCCAATGGCTTTAATTTAAAGACATCTAACACCACTGTTGTGTATTTTTGTCCTTAACAAAGGGAAACAAATAATTCTTGATTTCACTGTGCCGAAATTGTTCTTTTTAAACATAATTTGTAGTTTGTCATCTAATTATTGGGAGCTGATGTTTCCGTCAACACATTTAAACAAATGTTTACTTCTTTCCCTCTTTTCTCTTTATCCTTATGAAGCTTCAGTCAGTGCTATCATTTATAGCCTTATCTCAGTTGACTTTTTATAATATTAAGAAGCTGTTATGATCCATTGCTATCACTGATGCGGCTCAGTCATGCACACACATTCCATTAGCATGTTACACACAGTCTGCAGAAGCCTTTGAGAGTGATTAGGTGATTACTGGTGTGTGTGTGTGCAAATGAGCACAGGCGCTAACATACGCTTGCCTTAATGCACTGTTATTACAATAAGGGTGGCCATCAAGCCTGAATAAACTTTTACTGCTCGGTTTGAGTTCAGCAAAGGAGTGAGCTTCCAGGAGTAAGCACATACTATACTTTATACATACTTTATAGTATACACTTGTGGATGAGTAATGACTCATAATCCCACTATTGGGTGGCACCCAGAAGAGGATGGATTCCCTTTTGAGTCTGGTTCCTCTAAAGGTTTCTTCTTCATGATGTCTCAGGGAGTTTTTCTTTTCCATCATTGCCTCTGGCTTCCTCATTAGAGATCTAAATCTAAATCCATATCTGGATTTCTGCAAAGCTACTTTTTGACAATGTCCATTGTTAAAAGCTCTTCACCAAACACATCTTTAGTCCAACTAGCACTAACTTCAGCTGCTCATTATGGAATCAGCACTGGGGCTGAGCTGTGTCCCAATGTTAGTTGGGGGCCCAAAGCAGAATAGGTGGCGGTGGCTCAGTCGGGTTTGGACTGCTAATTTAAACTTTGGGAGTTCAAATCCAAGCACCACCAATTTGGAACTGTTGTGTTGTTGAGCAGGGCCCAATTGTATCCTGTCTCAGTTGTACATCATTTTGCCTGAAAACATCAGCTAAATGAATAAATCTACGTATCCATGTCCCAATAAAACACGTGCCTGCTTTATGTTGTTCTGGTTTTGGGTTGGACAAGTCAAGTGACTGTCTTTGATCTTGATTCAGAAAGTATTTGGTTTTAATTAATTGTTGATGCCTGGATTGAATTTCTCATTTTACTGCTCTATAAAAGCATGTATACCCCATGAGCCTTACCGGTGTCCCACTCTCCACCATCTTTTATACAGATCACACATCAGTGGGAGGCCTCGGAGACAGTTTCTACGAGTATCTCTTGAAGGCCTGGCTCATGTCTGATAGAACTGACACCGAGGCTCGCAAAACTTACGATGATGCTATTGAGGTGAGGACTGTTGCCAAAAATAAGCATTGTTAGTGCAGAATTCTCTTGTCTCCTCCCTCACCCTTCTTTGTTCTGTACTACAAGGCTATTGAGCGTCACCTCATCCGCAAGTCCAGCAGTGGCCTCACCTTCATTGGCGAGTGGAAGAACGGCCACCTGGAGCGCAAGATGGGTCACCTTACCTGCTTTGCTGGGGGTATGTTCGCCCTAGGGGCTGATGGGTCACCAGGAGACAAGGCTGGCCACTACCTGCAGCTGGGAGCTGAGATTGCACATACTTGTCATGAGAGCTACGATCGCACAGGTCAGTAAGAGAGGGATTTGATAGAATCTCAGTTTGCTGCTAGATAGACTCTGGGTTTAAGAAAAATAGTTGCTGTTGTCTTAAGTCGATGTGAGATTCTCGCAGGATCAAGTTCTGTTTAAATCTCAAGTTTAACTACATATTTCCACTAATGTGTTGGCATCACTACTGTTTTCATTCAAATAGCTTCTAGTTAAACTATTTGATGGAGTAGTGGACACGTTTGATAAATGCTATATTTTCTTAATGTACACAAATGTTAACAAACCGTTTATGCTATTTTACCATGTAGCTTAAGCTAAATGCATTAAGAGATCTCATTTCAAGTATGTGGACATCTGACCATCACACCCATATGTGGCTGTTGAATATTATATTCCAAAACCATGGCCATTAATATGGATTAGGTGCCTTTTTGCTGCTATAACAGGCTCCACTTTTCTGGGAAGGCTTTCCACTAGATTTTGGACCATGGCTGTGGGAGTTTCTGCCTGTTCAGCCCCAAGAGCACAAGAGGTTGGACACTGATGTCTGGCCAGAAGGCCTGGTGAGACATTGGTGTTTCAGTTCATCCCAAAGGTGTACAGTGAGATTCAGATCTAGTTCTAGTTCAGATCTAGAGTTCTACACCAAACTTGGCAAACCATGCACAGGGCATGGTTTGTGTACAGGGCATTGTTATGCTGGGACAAGTTTGGGCTCCTTAGTTCAAGCGAAAGGAAATCTTAATGCTACAGCATACAAAGACATTCAGACATTCTGTGTGCTTCCAACTTCATGGCAACAGTTTGGGGAAGGCCTGCATATGGATGTTAAGGTGTCCACATACTCGTACATATAGTGCACATTCATTCGCACTTATGGGCAGTTTAACGTAGCCAGCAGGTGTGTTTTGGGAGATGGGCGGACAGCAAAGAAATCAGATGAAACTTGCGATAAAACTTGTGATAAAGACTAAAACCCGTAGATTTTATTGATCTAAAATGGTTCAGTTACGTTGTACTAAAGTCACTGCAGTTTTTCATCATCTAAATCTAGATTTAATCTAGCAACAACCAAATGACTAAAATGTGAAATCCAAATTAACAGTCAGACCAGGTCTGATTGTAGCTGAGTGTGTTTGCCTGGTAACACAAATGTCTTGTGAGTCTGTGCATTGCACTTATTGACTGAGGTTTCATCACTGCTTAATTCGGATAAACTGGTTCAGCTTTTCCCGAACAGGCCCCATAACTGGGTTAAACAGTAGGGTGCCAGGCTAGTCAATCTAATGCCAACATTTACAACTGCACAGTTCTGTTCAAACCTGTTGTAGCTTTCTGCTCTGTTCTTCTCCTGCCTGGATGATGTGTTTTTATCGTGTGTGATTCTCCAGTTCTGAAGCTTGGTCCAGAGGCCTTCAAGTTTGACAGTGGGTTGGAGGCAGTTGCCGTGAGGCAGAATGAGAAGTATTACATCCTGAGGCCAGAGGTGATCGAGACTTACTGGTACATGTGGAGATTCACGCATGACCCCAAATACAGGCAGTGGGGCTGGGAGGCAGCTCAGGTCAGCCCATACTTTCCCTTCCTGCTTAAAACTTTGCTTATGTACATATAGTTATATTCAACTTGCAATATCCAAGCAAATTGAATAGTCCTACCTCACTCAGTTTTGAGTATATTTTTGCCCTGATCTTATCTTTGTAATGGCTTAATTTTTGTTCCTTGCTCAAGTTATAACCAGCATCTTGCTCTATTTTAGAGGTAGATATTATCTTTACTTGCTTAACATTTTCTCTCTTCTCAGCTCCAAGCAAATGTTTTTCTTGAGATTTTCTCTCTCTCTCTCTCTCTCTCTGTCTGTCTGTCTTTCTTTCTTTTTTTCTTTCTCTCATTTCACCATCTCGGTTTTCAGTCTCCTCATCTCAGCTCTGTTTGGTTAGATAGCAGTATGTTAATTTCCTAGTCCACTGACGCAGTGTCCTGTCGTAGTTGTTTATGTCCTAGCTTCTGCACCCTACATCCCAAGTGAATCAAACTGATTTAATGTAAGTCATAATTCAAAGAGCCGAGCTGGAGTAGTCGGGTGCCACATTGTAAATGAACATACACTAATGAGTGTGCATGAGAGCTGGCTAGACATTACGCTTTTCGTACTTGAAAAGAATTAATAAAAATGTATTAACATTTAACAGTGTATGCAGCTATACACTCAACAGCCACTTTTTTTAGGAACACCTGTACACCTGTTCATGCAGTTATCTAATCAGCCAATCATGTGGCAGCAGCACAGTGAATAAAATCATGCAGATACAAGGTCTTTGAGCTTCAGGTAATGTTCACTTAGAACATCAGAATGAGGAAAAACTGTGATCTCTGTGACATTGATTGTGGCATGGTTGTTGGAGAGTATTTCAGAACCTGCTGATCTCCTGGGATTTTTACACACAACGCACTCTAGAGTTTACACAGAATGGTGAGCAAAAACAAAAAACATCCTGTGTGTTTAGGGTCTATAGGCTGAAACACCCTGTTGTTGAGCGAGGTGTTGATGTGGTGTTGTCTTGTTGATGTGGTCTTCTGCTGTTGTAGGCCATCCACCTCAAGGTTCACTGTGTTGTGCATGCTGAGATGCTTTTCGGCTCACCACAGTTGTAAAGAGTGATTATCTGAGTTATTATATCCTTTTTGGCAGCTTGAACCAGTCTGGCCATTTTCCTCTGACCTCTCTTATCAACAAGGTATTTCCACCCACAGAACTGCTGCTCACTTCATGTTTTTTGTTTTTTGCACCATTCTGTGTAAACTCTAGAGACTGTTGTGTGTGAAAATCCCAGGATATCAGCAGTTTCTGAAATACTCAGACCAGATTGTCTGGTACCAACAACCATGCCACGATTAAAGTCACAGAGATCACAGTTTTTCTGATTTCACGTGAGCATTAACTGCTCAAGGACCTGTATATGATTTTTTTTTTTTCTTTTTTTTTTTTTACACACACACACACACACACATGTTCAAGTGACAAGTAAAGGAAAGATTTAAAAAATAACGCCGTTATTGAGTGTGCACACAGCATGCTATAAATTTGAGAAGATAGTGATGAAGAAAGCAAGGCCGCAGAGGCATTGCTTGGGATTCAAAAACATAAGTAAACAAATTAGAGACATCAAAACAGACCTGAAAACAGAACTTCAATGTTCAAAGAAAGATTTAAACAAACCATTATAAAAGAATTCCCTAAACTCAAACAAGACACTAACCAATGCACAAGCACTACAAAATCAAAATGTCAGCCAGATCCAAATATTTGCAGTCCCAGAGAGCACTGTCTTTTTGGGGCCATTTAATATCACAGAGATAGAAAAGCTACTTGGTGCCCAACTTTCACTTGCCAAGGATACAGATTTGCACATTCAAATACAGCTCTGACACACAAACCAAGTCCCACTTTGCCTCTTAAACCAGCATGTTCTTAATGTAGTCCCTTAGCATAGGATGTTGTGTTCTTACACAGTTTTTTAGCCAGATAAATTGCAAGCACTGACTGTTCACATTAATCTGAATGTGTGTCCCAGTTAGGGTTTTGGGTAGCTGTAGTGGGTTTCATGTTATTCCCAATATCTGCTGGGCCTTTGCTCTGGTGTGCAGCTTCCTCTTTTGGCCCAGAACAGGACCTAAAGTTAGTACACACCCTTTTTTCATGTCCATTTTAATTTTTTTTGTTAGTCTAAACATTATGAAAGTTGTACCAGTAGCGAAGACCTGACGAGAAGACCATTACTTACATAATAAGAAATGATGCAGGAAGAAAATCTACCTGCAGCATTGATTAGCCTTGATGCATAAAAAGATATGGTGAAACTATTTGTATTAAATAGGAGAGAGAGATGTGTTTATGGAGGAAACAATTTGATGTAGCTGTGCCATTTATTAAGAACCTACTGCTACACTAAAGTCCAAACTAGAGAAAGAGAGGATTGCTTTTAATGCATTTAAATCAAAGACAAATAAGTCACTTGTTCTTAACATTTATTTTGTACCTGCATTTAAAAGCATTTTCAGTGCAGAAGGAATGTTGGATACGGTGTGGCATTTTATATGCAAACAATGCACTTATTTGTTGAGTTGCCAAACTTGGAGCTGTTCAGATTTTTCACATATACATTACAACACAGTGAAATTCTTTTCTTTGCATATCTAGTTAGGAAGCTGGGATCAGAGCACAGGGTCAGCTGTGATACGGCACCCCTGGGGCAGAGAGGGTTAAGGGCCTTGCTTAAGGGCCCAACAGTGGCAGCTTGGCGGGGCTGGGGCTTGAACCCCGATTTTCTGATCACTAACCCAGAGCCTTAACAGTTGAGCAATCACTCTGTGATAAAGGGAAAAATGGAAAAAACTAACAAACAAACAAACAAAAAGATGTTTTAAAATAAATAATAAAGATGCAATATTTTGCATGTTAATTATTCACTGTAAATTAGAAAACTGTACTGTGTGTGATTTGATCCTGATTTCCTCTCTTTTGATTCATGTGTCAAATGATTTAAAATATTCTGAATTGGCATGATTATTATTTGTGTCTGATATATGCCAAGGATTGACAGAGAATCTGTATTTTTAATGAATTATTCAGCTTGTATTTAAACTAAATTTAATGATCTTTAAGGCTTGCTGTATCCTGGGCTTGACAGAATATCAGCCACAGCGCCACAGTGTCTTAGAGATAACAGTACGGTAACGTTTTCATACGAGTTACGAAGTCCAGAAAATCACCATCTTGGGATTGTCTTGGTGGGCAGGGAGACAGATAGATCTTTTTATGATCTGAGATATACAGTAATAGTTGATTTGGTGGTCATTTCTGGCCAGGGTCATGTTTAAGGTATAAATAATGGAGGTGGAAAGGAGAAAAGTCACCAGATAACTGCAGAGTTGGATTTTTTTTTTTTTCTTTTTTCTTTTCATAAGACAGTGTGGAAAGAGCAGGCCTTCAGAGACTCTCACAGAATAAATGTTATTTTATTTTTTTCTATATTTCAGTCAGTTCAATCTATTTTTGTATTTCTTTTTCATTTGTTTTTATAATCTGCTTTTAATCTTTGCATAAAAGCTATGTATTCTTAAATAAACTGACAGACCATTTTGGGCCTGTTTTTTGCCTGATACTTTTAGAAAAGCTCAGGAATTTGTGTGTATATCTACTCTTTGAAAATTCTGTAACCTCCAACAATCAGTTTTTTTTTTTTTTTTTTTTTTTTTTTTTGCTGTTATTATGAATGTTACTTAGGGTCTTCAACTCTGCTGTCAGAAGGGCATTTCTATAAGGGCTTTACTGTATGTATCTTCCTGCCACAAAGTATAAAGCACAGCAAGCTTGTATATAAATACAGCATTTGGATGTTAGGAATGCGGTCCTGCTTGCCCTGAAGCCTGATCAGTTTGAGATCATCAGTATAATGTGTAGGATTTGGTTTCCGGTGTGTGAGAACTATAGACTGCAGACATGGCTATAGCTGCTGTTTGCTAAATGGATTAGGTGGAAGTGAGCAGCGCCCAGATGCAGTCCATAGCCCTGTGAAATGAGTCTATGAGAGAGCAGCTGTATGACACAGTGTTGTTTCAGGTAAACAATAACAGCGTGTTGAGCTTTATTGGCACAGATTGCTTGCGTCCCTCATCACATTAACCCTGTGTAGGGAATGTAGGAGTGTTGGTGGAACAGCCGAGTTAAGGCATTTTGAGAGAGGAGTATGGAACAGACAGAGGCTGCCAGTTAAGATGGATATGTACAAGATGGATGTGTGTTTTTTTTATTATTATTTTTTTTTATGTTTTAAAATAAATAATAAAGATGCAATATTTTGCATGTTAATTATTCACTGTAAATTAGAAAACTGTACTGTGTGTGATTTGATCCTGATTTCCTCTCTTTTGATTCATGTGTCAAATGATTTAAAATATTCTGAATTGGCATGATTATTATTTGTGTTTGATCTATGCCAAGGATTGACAGAGAATCTGTATTTTTAATGAATTATTCAGCTTGTATTTAAACTAAATTTAATGATCTTTAAGGCTTGCCGTATCCTGGGCCACAGTTTCTTAGAGATAACAGTACGGTAACATGTTTTCATACAAGTTATGAGGACCAAGTCCAGAAGCACACCATCTTGGGATTGTTTTGGGGGGCAGGGAGACAAACAGGCTGATAGAATGACGGAGGCTGCCAATTACGATGGATATGTACGAGTTTAGGATGAGCTACTATGTACACGCAAAAAAAAAAAAAAATTTGTGAAATAAATCTTCTGTGCTGCATTTAATGTACTGGATTGCATGGTTAAATCTGAATATATCAGCCAGCCTGTGTGTTTCAGTTTTGAAAGCATATATCTCACTGTTTTCCGCAGGCTATAGATAAATATTGCAGAGTCAGCGGGGGTTTCTCTGGGGTTAAAGATGTCTACTCCTCCAACCCCACCTATGATGACGTCCAGCAGAGCTTCTTCTTGGCAGAGACTCTAAAGTATTTATTTCCATTTCTCATATTTGAGTATAGGTAACCGTTGATCTTTTGAGGACAAAAGTAATAACGTTATTACACTGAATACTAGCATGAACTAAATTTAATTTCCAAAAGCACCTATAACTCTATAAACTTGACTCGGCACTCAACCTTACTGAACATTAATGCCACCTGCTGATGACGTTGCATCACTGCAGTTATTATGTGAAAAATAGATCTACCAGGACTAATGCTGCCTTCATGTGCTATCGGAATTCTCCCACTTCTGAAGTGGCAATTATGAGTATGTCGTGTTCACATGCTTTGTTGTCATGAAACATAGATGCTGCCAGGTTCATTTTTTTTTTTTTTTTTTTTTAAACTTTTATTTTGACACCATAACACATTACTCAGTTACCTAGCTTGTTGACAGTAATGGAATTTTGGTCAAATACAAGCTATTTTCACGGTATAAAAATGTATAACATTCATAGAATTGTTGCTGATATAAATACATGAATATGACCAAAATGGCAAGGGCTGACACTCAGCTGCATTTAGAAAAATGAACAAAAGCAGTACAGAAGCTGTACTCTGCTCCTCCATGTTGAAAGTTTAGGACTCCTCCTATCCCGTAAACTCGGGTATCAAAGTGATCTCCGAGTTTCCCAGTCGTAATTACGACTTGAGGGGTTATTCATATGCAACTTCCTAGTGGGAAACTCGTATTTGCGATAATTCTGATAGCATGTGAAGGGACCATAATTCAAGCAATGCTCATAAGCTGAATCCCAGGTAGTGCATAAGGTTCTCTGACATAAAAGAGGTTTCTTTCTTTCTGTGCTTTAGGTACCTGTATCTGCTGTTCTCCAGTGATGATCTGCTGCCTTTGGAGAACTGGGTCTTCAACACGGAAGCTCATCCACTACCGGTGCTGCATCTGGGAAACATCACCCTGCCTGGCAGCCTAGCATAGCGATAGTGGAACCTCAACAAGTGTGGGCATTCGCCTCCTCTTTCTCTTAAAGACTGCAGGTACCTGTGTTCGGGAGTTACTGCGTTGAGGGTCTCTTCCGCTCAACCACCTGGACTCTGGGTTTTTACTGCCAATCAGAGGGGACCAGGACACACACTCAGACTCTGTCTACTCATCTATTTGTCTCTTGTATTTTTTTTTCCCCACTGTCTCTGGTAAGCTGCCAATCAAGCACAGACAGCTTATGTGACTCATTCATTGGCTGCATGGCTCTGACATTGGTGGAATCTGTTAGAGCACCACAGCTCAGCAAACAAATCGGCAGCAGTCATGTGTTGCAGTTAACGAACAAACACAGGAAATATGTATTTTCTCTGTGAAGAAAGAGGATTTTACATGGCTTATTGTTTTTTTTTTTTTTTTTTATTGCTTTCATTGCTTAATCACTGCAGCAGGACAAACGGCTCTTCGGCCAACGTCCCCAACCCCCCGTCCCCTCCCCTCCACTGACTCCCTCACGCTGAACTCTGACCCAGACCTGGAGCTGTGGGAGGCAGCAGCTGGATGATGTGACCTCTGAAATCTCTCCCACACTCGCTTAGAGAGAATACAGGCCAGAGGCACCCTGGGATCTCTGTGGCTTCTCTTGTACTGATACAGTATGCGCGTGAGTGTGTGCAAATTCTTGTGTTAGTCTGCTATCAGCCTCCAGCACACTTCAGTCAAATTCTGGTCCAGATTTTAAGTCAAGTATGTTCTTAGTTTGCCATGGTTAGTGGGTGAAATGGCTGAAGTTTTGCGTTCATTTGCATTTCTTAATAGATTAGATGTTGCTTCCAGGACTATCATTGCTCATGGCACATAAGTTTGTTCCAAACCTTTTCCAAAAAAGGTTTCTATTGCAGTGAGCATGTGAATATACCCTGTTTCCTTTCAACCACTCAGTCAGTCTGAAATAAAGGGTTGTGTGTTCTGGCTCTCATCCACACTGCTCTGTACTCAAATTGACTGAATTAGTATTGGACTTATGGCCTCACATATTTATATTCAAGTGTTTATAAAGTTCTGCTGTGCAGGAGAAAGGAAGACCGCATCCCTTTCCCTGATAATGGTCCAGATGAATTTCACCACTAAACATAGCAAACACGTAAGTCAAGGCTGAGAGAACGATTCATTTTTAATATCCTACAACAAATAACTTTTGATAAGTCCAGTCATGTTTTCTATAAATCCACACAGAGATTATGCTAACATGTCCATAATAAAGCCACTTTTTGTACTGGTTTTGCACCATTGTTGGACTAATGTGCAGGAGTTTTATGGGCTTTCGATCAATTTATTTTCATTCCAGTCAATAGATCAATCTTTTAACGTTTGGATATGCTTTTACCCCACTGCATGCTGCTCTGTCTGCCATTGAACTGATGAGAGGCTGCAATATGTAGAGAGGCTTCAGTAAGGGGTTTTAGTCTGAAGAGACAGGAAGGGGGCCACCACTGCTGTACTTTACATTAGACCAAGTTCCAACTTCACATACTTCAGGAAAACTTTGCTCTTTTTTTTGCAAGGTAGTTCCTGTCAGATATGTCCACTGGAAAACAATATGCAGTGTTTATAATGCACATCACAAGTGGTTTTGGCTTGTAGGAACTATTTTTATCTCACCTGCAAAAATAAATGTGTTGTGCCCCGTGCCCCCTCTTCCATTTTTAACCAGTGCAGTTGTCATTGCTTTACCCCTCCTCCAGGTGGCAGTAGCAACAGCGTGCTAATGCTCTGTATGCTTTGAGCTTTTTTCCCACTTGCCTAATGTCTCTTCCTCCTTCCTAATATCGCGTTACTGTCACCTGTTTTCGTTGTGGGAGAAGCCCAGGCCAACATGACCACTAGGTGGATTTTGAGAGCTGTGTTATGTATTCTGTATTTTTACCGAACTGAAAGTACTGTAAATATCTTTAAAATGTGACAGATTCAATAAAGATGTTACATAAAGTGAAGGGAATAACATCAAGCTGTATTTTTCCTATGTTTTCTTTTTTTTTTCTATTCTTCATTCTAAATTATGTCTCTCATTGGGGCTAGGTCTTACCTGTCTGTTTCATACATATTCTATCATACTTTCACCGGCCACTTTAATAAGAACATCTATGTACCCCTGCTTATTCATGCAATTATTCAGTCAGCCAATCATGTGTCAGCAGGACCATACATAAAATTAGTACAGGAACTCAAATAACCACTCTTTACAACCGTAGTGAGCAGAAAAGCATCTCAGAATGCACAACATGCCAAACCTTGAGGTGGATGGATTTTTTTCACACCATTGTGTGTAAACTTTAGAGACTGTTGGGTGTGAAAATCCCAGGAGATCAGCAGTTTCTGAAATACTCAAGCCAGCCCATCTCACTCCAGCAGCCATGCCACGGTTCCTGATGTTTGATGTGACCATTAACTGAAGATCTTGACTTGCATGATTTTATGCACTGCACTGCTGCCACATGATTGGCTGATTAGATAACTGCATGAATGAGCAGGAGTACAGGTGTCCCTATTAAAATGGCCAGTGAGTGTATGTTAATATTGATTTAAAAGCTTTTATTTGGGAGTTTCCTCTTGACAGAGCCAGGTTTGTAGATTGGGTGTTATCATTCCTGTTAATAATTATGGAAAGTTGGAAAAGTAGCTCAGTATGGCAGGTTTCTGAGCTTCTCTGTAATACCATCAGATCTGAAACGAATTGTCAGTCAGAAGATTAGAATGCAACCAATATTTGATTTTCTGTATTTTGTTTTAGTTTGTCTCTCTTTGTCCTTCATTGATCATCACTTCAAAGTCTTAACACCTCTTTGTCTCTAGCACTGTTTGCTTTATTCTGACCAAGAGATTATATGGGATGATTACTCTGTAACTGAACCGGCTAGAACAAGATGGCACATGGAGTCTTCTTTGACTTGTCTTTATTCTGACCACCCACACTACTGATACTGTAATTACAAAAAATGTCCTGTTAAAGATTTCTGTAGGTAGAACAGGTAAGTAAATACATTGCTGCACACATGGGTGAATACTGTTAAATAAAATTGTGTATTCAAAAACCAGTGTTCGGTTTGGCTGGCCTAGTCACTCGCCAGCGATCAACTATCAGCTTGATGACATGTTTTCTCACCGACTAATATCTTCAAATATTTACCAGTTCCTTAAGCAAGTTTCTGCCTTACTATATTTGCTTCCAAACATTCACACTGTTGACTTACCGGCCTAATGTATGCCATTCTCCACTATGTCTGTGACAGGTGTACAGTGTGTGTGTCTGTTTGTGTATGTGTGTGTGCTCTGTAATAGAAAAAAAAAGAACAAATCTGCAATATCCGTATGTACTATGTACCTATTTATGTCCCAAATCTCACAGAGTTTGGTCTCAAAGTTAGTGAACAGCTAGCTGAGACAGCTGGGTTTAGGTTAGTTTAGGTCACTATGTCAGCATGAAAGCTAAGTGAGCATGAAGAGGGAAACAGAAAGCTAAAAGACAGATAAGGAGGCAGAGTTGGCACAGGATGAGTGTACACAACAAAACACTGCCAGTGTCACTGTGAACCAGGTGGGTCAATAGTGCACTCTGCAAATGACAACACAGATCACACTAATTCTCTCTTTTCTCACCTGTCTCCTAACCTCTTTTCAATCCCTAAGCTCTCTTGTCTTCACCATGAGTGATGATGCTTTTGGCTGCATTAAAGTGCTGTTTTTACAGACACATCACATACTTACATTTCCATCTGTCCATGAGTCTATGTACTGTGCTTTTAGTTTTGTGACATTGTGTAACATTTTTCTTCTATTTAAACTGTTATGCTTCAAATTCAAATACATTTGTCTAAGTTATTTTAATGAAGACTTTAAGGAGGTAATGTTGAGAAATTGAGCTGCATTTATTCAAGTCTGAGTTTGATATTATGATTTGATTTAATGGGAGGACATGAAATATTTACAATTTTATTTAGATTCCTAATTCTCTTTAGGAAGTGTATAAATATTTCATGCCTTTCAGCATGTTTTTATTAATAGTATTGTGGCTTAGTGAACTGATCTTTCCAGTGTCTGCAGTTTTATTAGTGTTTATTATTAGTCATCCTGTTGTTTTATTTGTCAGTGTGTGGCTTAAAATGCCAGTGTGCCTGTTTCAAGATGAGGATATTAAACCAATCAGAGGAGGAGGAGAAGGATGAAACCAAGACAGTCACAGTCCTTTAAGGAAGATCTGGTCTTCTCTAAGCTTGTAATTGGTAATTTAGTTTTGTTCCCAGCAGCATTATTCTCTCTCTCCATTAGTCACTTTGTATTTGAATGAGTGTGTGTAATAAATTAAGCATCTGTGCCTGCTGTACTATTGAAGGGAAGAAAGAACATTTCAAAAGTGTTGAAGGTGAAATTGTTGTATTTAGCATAATGCCTCTTGGCCCCTCCAAATTTGTCAAAATTGTTGTGTGTTCCATGATAAAAGCCCATTAATGTGGCTTTCCTGTACTCACAGTTTCCTGTGGAGTGTTCCTCAGCTAGTGCCTGTCCTCTCTGTGCTGTTAAAAATGGCCTCCTTTGCAGTGTTTCTGTAGTCAGGAAAGAGTTATGACACTGATAAGCCGTATAGTCATGATGTCTCTGCTGAGGTCATGGGGAGAAGGTTATGAATATGTCACAATGAGTCATAGGGTGGAAAAGAGGTGGGGGTGACATTTTGTGTGGACATCTGCAAATGTAGTGGAGTGTTTAATGTGTTAATGGCCTGTGTGTGTGTGTGCGCTCGCATATGTCTCCTCTAGCATGTGTTTAATGTGTTAATGGTTGCTGCCTAGCCATCCGTGGCATGGGCAGTGACTCACTTCCACTCTGACGAATCCAGCTGCAGCAGGTGGCACGGCTCCTCCTGAGAACTGAAATTTTCACCTTTGGACGAAACATCTTTTCTTTCTTTCTTTTTTTCTTTTTTTTTTGGTCTTTACTCCCTTCAGGGTTTTCTTCTTGTTTGCCTATTCTGTGTTGTGCATCTGTGCATCATATGTCTAAATCTGACCATTCTTGGGCGCCATATGATTTTGTTCTAATCATGAGATCTGACCATTAGCAGTGGTGCTTGAGGCTTGAATACAGATGACTGCTGATTTGCTCAATATGCCAATAATGATTAACCAATTATCCACCTCATATTTTTCCCCTTTTCTGACATCTTAGGAATTTTAGGAGTTAACTATTTACTACATAATTTTAAGATTGATGTATAAAAAAACAAAAGCAATATTACTTTAAGTTTATATATACAAGGATGTCCGAATACCAGAAATTTTTTACTTTGAAATGAAATATAGTGGAGTATTATTGCCTGTGTTGGTTTGCATTGCTTGCTTTTTTGGCAAAATGTTTTTCTTAAACCATTATAATTGCCCAGAAGGCCCATCTCTCAAAGAGGTAACTGGAGCATGCGTTGAAAGTGTTCAATGGTCACAAAAACTAAAATGCTTTTGTAGTTAATTCAGCTATTGATACAATAAGTACGGAATAAACCACAGCTTGGAATGTCGTTACACGAAAATAACAACAGGGTGGTGTGATACAGCTCGACACAAAATCAATTATTTTCCTATAACAGCATGTCAGGAAGTGTTTTGTTCCTTTTATACCATGGGAATGATTATCCATTACTACTTTAGTTATAACTAATCATTTCCGCACCAGGCTTTCTCATTTTTCTCTGTCTTTAAGTTAATAAGATAAAAAAAGCAAATTCACAAAACTGATCTTTTCATTAAAGCACTGACAGTGACTGTAGTCTTCTTTCATAAATGTTCTCCTTACAGAAAGCCTCACAAATTTTTTGTATGCTGTTCATTGCTAAATAACAATATTTTAAAAAAAAAATCCATTTATTGTTGTGTGAGCCTCCACCATTCAACAGCACTGTGGTATAAAACATATTATATCAGGTTTTTTTTTGAATATATATATATATATATATATATATATATATATATATATATATATATATATATAATATATATATATAAAACGGTGGTGTCCATACCAGCGCTACTTAATGCATTTCCCAGTGGGTTAAAAGGTTGATCTTCAGTTAAACTCTATCTGTGCACTGAAGAACCTTTTAGTTAACCTTGTTGATCTAATCATGCCCTCTATATGGCTGTCATTTGCTAGAAATAAAATAGTTGACATCCCTGAAGAATACATGTTGTTGCACAGTGATCCAAAAGGTCTGCTTATATCCAGCAAATCCTGCACCACCCGCAGTTGGAGGCTAGGTCTGAAGATGTCTGAATCAGAGTACTCTCTCTGTGGGAAGCTTTAGTTTAAACTGCACCTGGACGTCTCTCACTGCTGAGGCCACAAACTGCTCTTCACATTACTAATAATTCAGCCTAATTCTGAATAAGCTTTCACAATCCTTTGCCAAAAACGAGTGCAAACCTGCTGGCCTGTTCTTCATGAGTACGACAGTACAGCCTACAGTGTCTGCTTGAGTTCAAGTTCACAGATAGTCTTTGTATTTCAGTTGCTACATGCTGAACATTATTTATATATACAATAATTCCTACAGTTTGTAACCTCATACATTTGTGTTGTATATGTAGACCTTGAGATTAAATCTCATAAATGTGATAAATGTCACATTCAGCAGTGTTGTATCTTGACAAGAAGGTATCCCTCACAATCTGTATATATATATATATATATGCAAATCTTGTCACGGAAGCCAGAGTGAGTGTATGTAGGAGTGACTCTGGGATTACCCTTTAGTAACAGGAAGGATAACAGAACGTAAAAAAGTTCTGAAGAGCTGTTAGAGGGGGATTCCTCGCCTCATTTTTTCATTAGCTCATCAGCACATCACCCCGTCTTTCCTTTTCTTCAGAGTTTCTGTCTGTGCTTCCTTTCTGAGCAATGCTGACAGAACACACTTGCTTCAGTTGCTTAATCATATTCAAAAGCACATATGAATGAAGGAGAAGTTCTAAGAAATCACACCCAATAGATGTAGAAATTGTGGTGACTGGGATTGTTAGACCTCATGTTTCAACAGCTGACTACCAAGTTAGATGCTTAGATAATAAATAGATTTCTTAACTTCATAATCACATAGTTCATCACCCATATCCACCACGCTGGATTGTGCAACACAAAGCCAGTGTGGATATTCCACTGGTTACAGATCAGAAACGTATCCTGCCTATCTCTGGATCTGAAAATTGCATATAAATAATTTTGCAAACATCCTGTAGGTTAAGTAACTAGTCAGGTTTGAATCGCCTCAGTAAACAGCTAATTTGATTAACGCCCATGCACCAAACTGTGTGAGTCACAACTGCAATGAGACTGAAGCTAATAATTATCCGGGTAGGTGTGGAAGTCTGGAATTCAAGTATGAAATAACAGACAGGATAGACTTCTATTGCTGTATTTATTTGACAGTTGGTTCATTCACCTTCAGTAACCTCTCCTGCTCAGGGTCATGGTGGATCTCAGGAACACTGAGTTTGGGGCAGGAATACACCCTGGATAGGACGCCAGTGCGTTCACACCTATCTCCACACTCTCATTCTGTTTAGCGTACCCAGTCCACCTATAGACATGTTTTTGGAGGTTGGAGGAAACTGGAGAACCCAGAGGAAACCCACACAGATATGCGGAAACATTCACAGAAACTCCACACCTACAGTAACTGATCAGTACAGGTCAGGCTCGAACCAGGGACCCTGGAGCTGTGAGGTGGCAACAGTGCACCAGCACACTGAATACTGGTTGTGTATTTTGGGGGTAACACTTCAACAGGCAAAGGAATGAGATCATTTAATTACCTATAATTTCCAGTAACTAGGTGTGAAATTTGCTGTTAAAATCTATAACATCTAGAGTTTAAAAAAAAAAACTTTATCCAAATATAATTATACACCATTATAAACAATTCTGTTGTAACTAAGTGGATTAGCTTCAGTTAGATCAGAAGAGAAACTGAGGTTCAATAATTGAGACATAATTCTCACAATTAGAGGCACAACAGTTAATTAATAAAAGTGCAGACAGAGCCGTTAGCACGAGGCAGCTAATACACGCTGACAGTAAAGGGACTTAGACGGATGGTTACCAGGCAACGCAAAAACCCGATCAGCCAATCACAGGCTCGCTGAGCGCATGCGAGAAATGGAAGCCCGTGTATTTTTAAATTCATACACTGGGAGAGAGCGGCGGTGTTTCACTTCCAACCATCTATGGTAAATATGCTCCACATCTCACAAACAGCACAGTACAAACCGTAAAGCCGTCGAGAAGATTTTAACCTAAATAATACAAGGCCGAGTTTTAGAAATATAGTGCGTCATCGTGAAAGGTGGATCTTTTTTTTTTTTCTTTTTTTTCTGTTTTTACCCAGCAGGCAGTTCGGCCTATAAGAAGGCGAGGCAGCGCTGTGGACGCAGAAGAGCAGCACTTGAAGGCGGAGCAGAGAGCTGTACCGTGTGTGGATGGAGGTGCAAAACTTTAGTTAACGTCTCTGCTTTTTCTTCTCCACCACTTCGCGTGAGTGCTTCCAGTGGATCCAGTGTTGACGGCAGGTCTGATCATGTTTTTCGTGCTTTATTTAACACGCACTCGGTGTTTTTTCTCCACACTTGGCTTGTTTGTGTAACAGCGAACTGCGAGCGAAAGTACAAGCGATGTGTGTTTCTTTTTTTTTGTCTACGTGTAATGAGTGCAAAAAAAAAAACCGCAGTGTTTTCACTTTGCGGTTTGTGTTTCACTCCGACATTTTGATGTCGACACTGAAGTGATAAAATGTTGTCAGTGCTGTCAGATTATTAGGAACTGAACTCACTGCTGGTGTGCTGGAGCAGTCACATGTCTGTGGAAAGCCACTGCTCCTGTGTGTGTCTGAGGCTCCAGCGCAGAGGATGGTGCTCACTCGGCAACTTCTCCTGTCCTTTTTCCTCTCTTTCTGTGGGTTTTATTATCCGACAAACGCCAACATTTGCTTTTTTAGCCGTTTAGCTTGTGTGTAATGGTGGTGGTACTGTCGCGCGGCCAGCGCGTGCATGGCTTGCTCAAGCGCGTGCTTCTAAACAGGTTTAAGATGAACATGTGTTTGTTTTGCATTCATGTTGATGTGTTTTTTCTTTTTTCTTTTCTTTTTTTTTTGAATGACAGTTTTATTCGTGGTTTAATCTAGTTTTCCGGAAAAGTTTTGTGTAGAGCTGTGTGTGTGTGTGTGTGTGTGTGTGTGTGAGAGTGTGTGTGAGAGAGAGAGTTGTCGATTGTTAATGAGAGCTGCTTGGCCTTTCTGTAAGCAGTGGGAGTGGATGGGGGTGGGGGGAAGCTTCTCTTTTCTCACTGCACTGCTCTGTTCCAAAGTTTACATGTTTATCTGCATGACACAGCTGCTTTGTCCATCATAACTTCTCTAGATATGTTATCAGTTCTATTATGTTATCCTGATGAGTCAATTCCTTCCTTCTTTTTTTTTTTTTTGGGAATTATTATTATTATTATTATTATTATTATTATCGTCAGTAGTAGTAGTATTGATGCATTTTATTCTTTTAGGCTTACCCATAAATATTTTTCCTTCATTGCAGTTTGTCTGAGGAAACCCTAACGATGGCAAACATGGCTGAGGCCTCAAACAGCAGCAACAGCGAGTCGTACAGTCACCTTACCTGGGAGCAGGTGAGCCGGCTAAATGAGGTGCTGAGCGAGCCGGTGCCGGTCCACGGCCGGGGCAACTTCCCCACCCTGGAGGTGCGGCTGAAGGAAATTGTGCAGAAGGTGCGCAACCAGCTTGAGCAGCATGGCATCAAAGTCAAAGACATCCGCTTAAACGGCTCCACTGCCAGCCACGTGCTGGTGAAGGACATTGGCTGGAGCTACAAAGATCTGGATGTCATCTTCAGAGTTGATCTCCCACAGGAGACGGAGTTCCAGCTCATCAAAGATGTGGTGCTGAGCACTTTGTTGGACTTTCTGCCAGAAGGGGTTAACAAGGAGAAGATCACACACATGACCCTGAAGGAGGCCTACGTGCAGAAACTCGTCAAAGTGTACACGGAGCAGGACCGCTGGTCCCTTATCTCCCTGTCCAACAATAACGGACGCAATGTGGAGCTCAAATTCGTGGACTCGATCCGCAGGCAGTTTGAGTTTAGTGTGGATTCCTTCCAGATAATTTTGGACTCTGTGCTGTCTTTTTACGATTTATCAGAAAAGCCTATGTCTCAGCATTTCCACCCTACTGTGATGGGGGAGAGCATGTATGGTGACTTTGCTGTGGCTCTAGACCACCTCAGGAACAAGCTGATTGCCACCAAAAGGCCAGAGGAGATTCGTGGAGGCGGCTTGCTGAAATATTGTAACCTCCTGGTGAGAGACTTCAGGCCCACAGATGAGGAGGAGTTCAAAGCGTTAGAGCGCTATATGTGCTCTCGCTTCTTCATTGATTTTCCTGACATCGGCGAGCAGCAGCGGAAACTTGAGGCCTACCTGCAGAGTCACTTTGTGGGTGAGGAGAAAAGCAAGTATGACTACCTCATGATCCTGCGACGGGTTGTGAACGAGAGCACAGTCTGCCTCATGGGACATGAGAGGAGGCAGACGCTTAACCTCATCTCACTCACAGCATTCCGGGTGCTTGCTGAACAGAATGTCATACCAGATGCCTCTAATGTGACCTGTTACTACCAGCCAGCGCCTTATGTCCGAGACCTGAACTTCAGTAACTACTATGTGGCTTCTTGTAACCAGTCCATTCCAACATGGCTGCCGTGTAACTAAGACTCTCAACTGATGATGCTTTATTAATGAAGGAAAAAACCAGCTGTTTGGCCATGAGTGGTATTTCCCTGTGTGGGCATAAAGGATATTTAAAAGGACAAGCATTTGGGTCTATATTTGTTTGTTTGGTTTGTTCTTTTTTTTTTTTTTTTTTTGGGACTCAGCTAAATTCTTATCTATCAATGTGTCAAGACCTTTGGATCCAAAGTAATATATATTTTTAGAGCTTGGATTATCTATACTGGGGGGGGGGGGGGGGGGGGAATCAAATGTTCCCTTAAATTTGTTTGATTGTTTTTGTTGCCTTTGTGTCCCTAATCTGAGCAATGAATTTTTTTGCAAACTGAAATTCTTATTGTGCCTTATCCCTCCCTAATGTATTAAATACTTTTGTCTTTAAGGGAGGAAAAGATTTCTCAAAGGACAGTGTTGATGTTTCTTGTGATAAAACATAGAAAATATAGGAAAAAAAACCACAAAATTTTGTTAAATTGGGAAAAAAAAAAGATTTTGGGTGACAAAAACAAAAAAAAAAGTACGCACAGACTTAAACAGAAAATTCCAGTGTGCAATGAGGAGGGTTTCCCCCCCTTTTTTTTCTTTCCTCTTTTTCTTTTTTTTTAAACTACTGTGAGCTGCTAATATCTTCAAGAGCTTTCAGCTTGTGCATTCTAATTTCTCCTGTTCCTCAGCTAATCATAACCAGGGTTATCATGAGGTAAAGAACGCTGCACGTTTGTTATAGATATGGATGCAGAAAGTATAGATTACATAGCATTTGTGTTGGGGTGTGCTTCAGCCAAATACATTGTTTGCATGCAAAAATATTTTTAGTATTCCAGTACAGACTTCAGAAAGTTATCTCTCTACAGCTGCAAGTTGTAAACTTGTTCAGTCAGGCGTTTCTAGCTAGTGTGATTTCAGATTTCCAACTAGTTTTAGGACAGAGTTGTAGCCTTTTTTTTTTTTTTTTTTTTTCCTTCCTTAAAGACAACAGTGCAGGTAACATTTCAGAAGCTAACTTGTCGTCGTTCTGTGATTTAATATGGATAATGTAATGTCTGCTAGAGTTGGCTGCCGGTGAGAGGACAGGCTTGCCTTTGAGTGACTTATGTATGGAATTTAATTCTAAATGGAAGTGTACATGTGAGAGGGAGCATGACAGTGAGGTTGTCCCTTTTCCTTAAAAGGATAAAGTGTTGGGTGTCCGGTGCTCTTGAGTCTATAGTGATCCTTAGCAGGCTTTGCATTGCTGTGTAACAAGACTCCAAACTGGTGTCACACCGCTCTAAAATTATCCTAAGAGGCACAGGGCAGAATATGTCTATGCTGGAGGGAGGTGGGCAGGTTTTTCTGCTGTGACGAACACCTTACATGTGCTTCTGCTGCTCTTGCCCTTCGTACAGATGCATGCTGAACCCTTTTCTGGTCATTGGAGCAGGGCCTCATTCACAGAAACATTACAGTGGCTCTAGGTAGATTCCAATTATGGATTTTACCCCGGTATGGTAATGGATTTTTTCCCTGGTATGGTTAACTTTAATACTGCTACACATCAGTGTCTTGTACTCTTGTTTATCACTAAACTATATCTGTCTGAAAGTCTTTCATTCTGAACTAACAGCTGTTCCACATTTTCTTAAAGTTTTTCTTTCTGCTTACTCTGCATCTGCATGCAGCTTTTTCAAGTATGCACACACACAAGATAACCTGGAGAGCCAAGCTCAGCCTCTTATCTGCTTCACACACAGACTTTGGAGGGAGGTGGGAAAGGGTCACTGTAGCCTCTGCCAGTTGCGGTCACACCCCTGGGTCAGGGCATATTGAATTTAGGTTTTTTTTGTGTGCAGGCTATGATTATTACGTTTTTTTTGGGGGGTGGGCTGGGGGTTTTGGGGATGTGGTATGTGTATATTATGGATCTAGACATTTTGGTGTCATGTGAAAAGTCAGTTTACATTATGATGTCCTCTCTGGTCCATCCTTACACCCTGCTTTTCTTAAACCTAGTTGTCTAGTCATTCCAGTAATAGAGACTTAAATAGACTTTGTCAATCACCCTTTTAACTCCTCTAAGCAGAGCAAAAACCAGTTACTGCTAAATACCTCACACACTCAAATTTATAAATGCATATAAGCAATCTTGTTGTACTCCAAAACCTGGGTAACTGTGTACGTGTATAAGCTCTAAATAACGCATTGGGTGAGGCAGAGAATGGACCCTGGACAAAGGGCTGCTGTGTGTTTGTGAATTATTTAACTTGCATTCTGGCTTGAAATGTTAGTTTTCTCATGTGACTGATGGGATATGCTTAATGGAGTATTTAGATGTTGTCTGCTTCCTAATGTATTCATTTCTCAGATGTCTGTGGTCCTAATTCCATAAAGCAAACCCAAGTATCTGTTACTCAAATCATATTCACTAAAGTTTGTGAAAATCAATTCAAGAGGCATAACAGGTTTTGGACCACGGATGTGGTATATAGATGCAGCATTTCCTTAATCTGTCCAGTTTGAGCATTTCTGGCTGCCATTGTTTTATCTTGGCTAGTTGAACTTCACCCAGATAAGGCTCGGCATGATGGGGCTTGGCTGGGCACCTATTTAAAGGCTCAATGTCCAGTAGGTTGACTGTATATAGAGAGGTGGCATTTGAAATGGATGCATGCATAGTGTTATACTAATGCAGAAGTATTTTGTTCTTTCAGATAGAGGTGTGTTTTTGTTTTTATTTTTTTCCTGCTGTAATTCCAGAATTTCCCCATTTGAACATTCTCTTTCCTGTCTGTGTGAACAAAGATGTTTGAGCTTTGCTTGTACTGTTGCACTATGGCTCAGAAAGCATCTGTACCATTATTTCTTTAATGTTTTCCTGTGCCTAGGGGAGGACTTCCCTGTGTTTGGACAATTGTCTAAAGTTTTGCTGATGCTGGAGGCTTTTTTGGAAGTCCTTTGCCAGGTGGTAACGAGTTGTGGGATATGCAGTTTGTGTTCTGTCTGTGCCAATGATTGTGAGTCAAAAAGATGCAGAAGTCTCACTTTTTTTTTTTTTTTTTTTTTTTTTTTTTTTTTTTTTTTTTGGGAAAAAGCTTATTTGCCAACTTGGTGTTTTGAGGTTTATTAAACTGTTTATCATTGTCAATTAATTTGAGCACTTTTACCTCACTTTAATTTTCCTTTGGATGGAGTTGAACATCAGGAAAATGTATATGAAGAGGGGGGAAAAAAAAAACAAATAAAGTATTAAACCCCACACTGATGTAAATTGTGTTTATTTCCAGACATGAAGTGAGCATGTTCATTTTGGTTATTCTCTTAATATTTCTTTTTGTAGTTTGCATACGAATATAACCATTTTTACTTATTTAAATGCATTTAGTGATGTGGCAGTGCTGCTGGACATGCAACTTGGTGCACAAGTCTCAGTGGTAATGGGTAAAAGATGGATCTGAGTAATTGGGTTGTGAGTAATAGTTACTGCTTCCAAGTTCCTGAATAAGATGTAATGCTACTGGAACATTGTCCTTCTGCGTATACCTCTCCAGGGGACACTTGGGAATTGAGTCTAGTCTCCAGCAGAGCCTTGTCATGGCCTTGCTCCATTTCCCGCTGCCATACCACAGCACAAAGCTATGAGTCAGCAGGTTGGTAACAGAGTCCCGGTTAGCCAAGCGTCAGTCCTGGGCTGAATGTAAAAAAGGGAAAACTTGTATTGCTAATGAGGCTGGTATGCTTAGAGAATAATTTAACCTTGTCTGGCTATAGACTGACAGGTTTAGAAGTCATGTAAGAAATGTTGGAAGCTTTCTAATGTTGCTTTGGATTGTATAAAGTTGAAAAATGGTTAACCAGTACACTCTAGGATTACTTTAAGATGACCGTGAGAATGCTATGACTTGCAGTCTGTTTTTACTTAAGAATAAACTGCAGGCTGTTTTATTTCTGAGATGGTATAACCATGCTCATTTTTATTACTTCAAAGTCAAAGCAGTACTAAAAATAAAAATCCCTGGCTTTAAACTGTTTAAACCGTTGCTCTGGTGTCAACGGTCACACCAGATTGAATTCTAGCTTTTAAATGCTGTATCGTTTACTGAATTTAATTAAAAAAACTACACAAGAAAAATGTCTTTGCAATGTTTGTAATGGATTGAGTAAATTTGTCCATGTTTCTTTTAGGGGTGGGAGCATTACTCAGTAATGTTACTGTACATTTCCATTCTGTGGTAGACCAAAATGTTTTTGTAATACTTTGACAGGCATTTCCATTTTATTAGCTCTGAGGCGGCTCTCACAACTCACCACCATGACGGATGAACTTGCTGTGGCCACTGTATCGTTTCTTCTCCTTGTGTATACACTCCAGCATTTTCAACCTAGTGTGCATCTGTAGTGTAAACGGAGATCACTGTTCTGATGTTTCCCTGTCCCTGTTTAAATTCAACTGGGGATCGAAACAGAGTTTTGAAATGCTTTCATGAATTCTTCAGTCAAATGTGTGTGTAAACTAAGTTCTGTTACTGGCTGCACAGCAAATCAGTGTGCTCATTCTAATGCATTATTGTTTTTCTATTTACTGGTAATTCACAGGGACTTGTGAAACAGATGCTCCATGAAAGCGGATTAAAACTATTATTTGAAAAAGAAAAGCATGTAATTGATGACATGGTGACACTGGAGTCTCCAGTGTCAGCGCATTAAAAACTGTGGTTATATGACAAAGAAAGTCATTAATATAGCGTCAGGAGATGTTTATTTAACATTTATAGAAGGATATTTATCTTCAGTGCAATGTTTTGTGGTGATGTGTTACCAGGATCAGGCATGTGGGTGGAGATTTCAGTTTTTGTTTTCTCTTCTAGCACTTTTTTTTTTTATGCACTATGTCCACTGTTAGGGTGAGTTTACATGGATCTCTGAGAGTTCTGCATAATTCCTCCAGCTAACACCTGCTGCATACCAGTGTAAAAGCCGTGTGTGTGTGTGTGTGTGTGTGTGTGTGTGTGTGGGAGTGTGGGAGTGTTACAATCAGGGAGTCATGATGGTCAAAACATACATCTAAGCCAGTGAGAGAACAATCAAGCAAAATAGCCAGTTAACAAAGCCCTATTTCTGGAATATTGCTGAAAGATATGCAGAAACAATGAAAACACTACACAGCAGAATGCAGGTGAGAGAGACACAGGCAGAGAGACAGTGCACTGAATATCCTCCCTCTCCGTACAATGTGCTGCTGTCATCTGTGCACTTTTGTGCCTTTTGTTCACTTGCTGTAGAATTTGTAGAAGCACTTCATTAAATTTAATGTGTGCACTACACGTACTGCAGACATAAAATGTCTGTTAATGTTCATGAAGGAGCACTGATTTCTGATGGAGTTCATGGCAATAACATTATTTTATAGATTTATCATTGTTAGTTATTCATGAGGATTACCACATATGATGATTGTTAATAAGTTATGTTTATGTATTCCATGATTCCCCAAATGTTCTTTTTGATTTTTTTGATTAAAAAGGTACTCTGAAACACTTTATTTTCTTTTCTTATGGCTGTTGTCCTCTTCTACAGCAGTTAGCTCTGGAAAAATTGTGATTCACCAGCTTGACCTGACAACTTCATACCTTCATAATTAGCATGTTTCTACAACAAATAATGACATTGTAAACTTTAACTGCTCTGTAAAGTCTTGAGAAGCAATTCCCACGAAAAGCAAGAAATGTTAACAAGCCACATCACATCAGATATGGTTTAATGGTTTAATTAGATATACTAGTTCGGCAACTTGCTTTAACGTGAGCAAGTCATACTCTTCATACTCTTATGTAATATGTGGCAAGACAAGATACAGACACTGAATGTAGATGATGGACAAAAGCCACAAAGTATGTGATAATACGGTGACAATGATAACATGGATGAGGGTAAGAGAGTAACAGAAGAACACACAAAATGCACACAAATACAGATATGAATACACAAACGAGTAAAGAAAAGGGAAGTATTTGGAGGAAGCAAAGTGATTGAGATGGGAACAGCAGGTCTGTCATGAGGACACGCAGCAAAGCATGTCCAGACACTAGCAATTGAAGTCTGTTATCAGAAGGGGATGTAGGACATCCTCAGCTGGCACACATGGCCCCTCCTCCAAGCCATAACCCTCCTATTAGATTATTTATTTCTAGCTGACCCCTTCAAGAGTGCTTGGTAAGCAGTGCTTTCACTGATCATGAGAAGCAGTGACCAGGGCATCTTGCAGGGTCCCCAGGAAGCCCAGCCTAATTTTGATAACAAAACACCAACCTTAGGGATAGAGTGTTAACGCAACACACATTTGGAAACATGAGAATTGAAACTCGTCACTTTTTGAGTGATTACTTAGTAACCCATAACATAGTGGAACAAAAAGTCTTGTGCTGGAGAGTTGTTGAGTTGTTGAGCTTATTGATTAGTTGAAAACTGGTGAAGGTCAAAAATGCATCTGCGGATACCACAATATTTTGTCGCATTCTAATGCTGCATTTCACTAAAACTTATAGCACTGTATGTCTGACTTCTGACTAGGAAAAAAAGACAAAGAAATTCCCCCATTAGCAAGGTATTACTATGTATTATTATATAGGTTTTAGTATGTACACTCAGCACATCCCTCCAAGACATCTACACCAGGCGGCGTCTGAGGAAAGCACGGAGGATCATTATAGAACTGAGCCACAGACAGCTCTCGCTGCTACCATCAGGGAGAGAGTATCGCAGCATCAGATCCCGCAGCAGCAGGTTGTGGGGCAGCTTCCACCTGCAGGCCATCGGACTGTTTAACTTGAACCAATAACTTCACCACAAACACAACCCACTCCATCCTGCATGCACTGTACTTTATCATTTACACTGGGCTCTGACTGATAGATAGACTGATATCAGACTCTGACTGCCCTTATGTATGCCCTGTATGTGCATACATAAGGGCATGTATGTATCTCCCACTGTCACTTTTTACTGCTTACAATGTTTACAATGTTTACAGTTAATTATTATCTTTACTTGCTTAGAGTACATTAATAATTTAGAGTACTGTATGTGCAATATCTCCCACTATGTCACTTTCTGACTGCATACAATGTTTACAATGTTTACAGTTTATTATTATTTTCACTTGCTTAGAGCACATTAATACTCTTGCACAGTGTTTTGGCTGTGTTCAATGTTCACAGGTTGCTAATTTTGTACTACCATTATCATTTCTGCACTGTGTCTGGGTAGGAGGGTGCAACTGTAGCACAAGAATTTCATTGTATATAGATGTTTAAAGCACTCTTTATGCACATGACAAACTTGAAACTTGAAACTTGTACTGTAGCTCAGTCAAGATATGGCTACAGTAGTTAGTGTCAGAAGCCAGAATTAAATCTGGAAGTCTTATCTTTTGTGGTTTGGTGCTACATATCAGTTGATGTTAAATGTGTTTTAAGGAGTTTTACTTGATATTGATTTCCAACTTCTCCTTGACCCATTCAGGAAAACAAAGTAAACCAATAGTAAGCTGTGAAAATGAGAAGAAAACCCAGTAAAACAACCTTAAGGAGTTTGGGAACCAAGGCATCATGTACAGCAGTTTTGCAACAAGTTATGTTGCATAGTTTTTCAATACTGCAGTAGAAAGAAATTTAAAAATCTCCAGTTACAGCTTAGTGGTTACCCTCCCACCACTACCTGGCCTCTAAAACTATACATTTATGAGAACCTCTTTTCAATGTCAGATTAACAAGCTTGTTTGTCTCAGATAAATGAGCATGAAGATTTTAATTGTGTGAATCAAAAAAAAAAAAAAAAACCCTGCTAGATGCACACGTAGATGTCACAGACATGGACTCACTTGTTAGTCCAACTCACAGTACACTAGTAACTGAAGATTTCTTTTATTTAAAGTTAGAAATGATCATAATAATGAATAATACAGTTTAGAACATTTTTCCTGAAATTCACTAGAATTGTTCTTCAGAGCAAAACTGAGAAATACACAGTTATGCAGACTATACTGATGGTCCATTCCAGAGAAATGTTGATAATGCTAAAATAATGTTAAGGTCGTAAAATCAGTTTCTGATTTACGTTTCTGTATAAAGTCTGTATTTCCCCAAGCTAGGATATGAAGGGTTAGTTGCACCATATCAAGAGATTAGCATGAAGTAGTTGAATTTGGATAAATCATTGTGTATATATTGATGAATTGTTCTCTGCTCTTATTGCAAACATGAGAAGGAAGAAGTACAGTCTGGTATATTTTCTTCGGCGTTCATTACAAGAACCTGAAATTGTGAACTTATGGCTCTTTGTTTTAAAGCTAGATAAGTGGCACTGTAAATTGCCAATAGTTGCAAGACACATTCAATTTTGGTTGGCATGGGAGGACATTTGCTGCACAGACACCACCAATTTCCATCCTCTCTGCTCTGTTTCTGTTCCTGCCTCCAGTCAGCTCCGGCTTTCTGTCTCCTCTTTCTCTATCTTCACTAATCCACTGCAATTCTTCATCTGTACTAGGGTTCAAACTGTATTAAGGTTCAAACAGATCTGATGATAGGACTATTTAGTAACAACCACCAGCCATTTTTCACAGTAAATAGGCTAACTGTAAATAACTGTAAATGAAACATTATGGCTGCTTGTTTTAGATGGTGACTGGCTTTAGCTGTAAGCCGTAATAATAACACAGAAACCCATCATGTTTTGGTGGTTGCACTCATGACAAGAAAACAAGGGCAACTAGAGGATACTGGCTTGTACAAAAAAAAAAAATACTCTGTAGGTCTACACCCTTCCTTTAACTTATCAGTAAATGTAGTTAGAATCATTATAGAAAATATGAAAAATATGTGGAAAGAAAGAAAAGAGAAAGAAAGAAAGAAAGAAAGATCACATTTTTTTAAATGAACTGAAAAGTATTTAGATCAACTTTGTATTTCCTTACAGCAAAGAAAGATAGGAGAAATGTTGTCATATTTATCACATCATTTGCAAGAAAACAAGCTAGCTATAGCAGGATTAGCAGCTTTTGGTCTGTAGTTGCAACTGTGATCAAAGGCATTAAACTAATCTAAAACTTCAGTATGTTGTCTGCAGTCCCTCCAGCTGCAGACATGTTCAATTATGAGCTATGTCTGTGCTTAGTGTAGCCAAATGCTGAATGGTTTCTCATCCCAAATCGATTCAAAGTCCAAGATGTCAGAACCAGGACAAATGAGGGAAGAGTTTGTGTCCAATAAAGTCACAGGAAAGGCAGGTCATGTTTTTAGTTATACGCCACACTCTGAAATGATCCCATAAGATGGTGAACATAGCCTGCAGTGCAATGCTTAAATTACAGGACATTGGAGTCTGATGTGAGGTTTTTGTGGAGTAACAGGCATAGAGAGAAGCCAACCTAAGCCCTGTACTTTAATAGTCTGAGAAACCCAACAGCTTAAGCAAACTGTCCTTCCTTTCCAGGAAATAGACAAGCTGCTCAAACAGTAACTGGCTGCATCAACATCTCTGAAGAGGTGCAATTTATAGGAGCTCAAGGTCCTGAGAAACAGGTGATGGGTGGATGAAGACTGGCAGATGTTCCTGTGGCTGAAACTGAGAGGTTTGCTTGTGTATGTGTCTGTGTGTCAGGCCATAGATTAGAATCGTTTGGAGTGTTTTTTGTCATGGTTAGTTGTTTCTCAGAAAAAGATGTATTTCATGCTGGTTTAACTCGCCTACTCTACTCTTCTGTTTCAGTTTCTACATATCAGCTCCAACAATCCACAGTTCCGGCTAATCAGATATTGTACTGATTCAGAGTTGTGACTGGGGTTTGAATGTGACAGGGTTGAGGTGTTTGAAGGTCTCCTTTTTCATTCATGCTAACTTTAATGTTTTTAGTTTAGTGTTGCTACAGTTTACTCTCTTGCCTTTTGATGGCTCTCATGTGGAGTGCACATTTGGGCTTTCACATGCTGTTTCCATTAGATATACCCTGAATATGATCAGTTGTCTGATCAAGATCAAAGTTTAAGGAAAAATAGCTTCTGCTATTTGCTTACTTCATGTAGAGAGAGGGTTGATTAATGATGTAGTCAGAAAAATTGTTCAAATCTCAGTAACTTTTCAACACCAAGGGAACAGGAATGTGAACTTTGCACTCAGAATATCAGTAACATCTGATTATGGTGCCAGATTGAATTTGATATGGAACAACTGTTACATTATCAATGAATTACTGTACTCACTTAGTCTTTACTCTAGTCTCAGAATCTGTCTTCCCTTTGCATTTCACTTAAGATTTGTATTTATTAACACTACAGTGCATCTGTAAAATATGTTACTTCTTCAGTTTTGATTTTTTATAGATCATGAAGTAAAATGAAAGAATTTCCTAGGGCTGTGTAAAATGAGTTTATTACTGGAACAAAAAGACCAGGAAGAGGCCTGATCTCTTTCCTGCCCCCCACTGGACAGTAGCTCCTAGAGCACAATAAACCTGTGAGATGTTGTACCCTCATCTTCTGTCACAGGAAGGATAATCTGTTCAGGGTTAATCAAATGAAGTGAGAATCTGATCTTGCCTACCCAGGTATGGTGAAGTGAGCAAATAGTCCACTGTTTGGTAGGTACAAAGAATATACCTACATACCTCAATAATGAGTACATTCTACACTCAGAGGCTCTAAAGTATCCCTCAGCAATGCATTCTGGACTATTTAAAATATAGACTTTTGCATGTTCACAAGATAATAATAATAATAATAATAATAATATACGTACCATAGACAGCATATGAATTGCAAGTCATTTTGCAGCAGGCATACATTTGTGTGATAATCAAAGTCTTCTGGGAGATTTAAAACATGTTCTCTTGTATTGTACTCAGTCTTCAAACAACTGCAGTTTTCTGTTAAAAACACATAGCACACTCTTACTTTTCAGTATATTATTAGAATGACAAACTTTTCCATGAAATGTGAAACAGAACATGGTCCTAGTGAAACCTGTCTTCAAATTAACATTCCATTCTTACAATTACACTTAGTCTGAAAATGAGTCTGTTTCACCTATGGAGGGTGTGTACACTTTTACAGACAGTTTTCACATACAAAGCTTCAGAAATGTCCTGGTTCTCTCTAAAGTTATTAACTGTACCAAAGCAATTACTGCTCTTTTGTCTGCGTCATTAAAGTCCTAGTTGTGTGCTGTAAACACTGCAGCTGTAGCAGTGCTAATCTTTTGAGTAACTTTGCCCCATCTGTGAGCCTATATTTTGGAAATTTAGCTTATATCCTACCATGGTGGCCCTTTGGTGAAATTCCTGCCTGTTGCTAAACTTTCTGATGCTTAAAGATTAGACACAGCAAAGACAAGAAGAGATAAGAGGACTGTTAGTATAAATGTATTTGTGTTTATTAAATACATGTTTATTAAATACATGATACATGTTGCTCTTTGCAGCATTCTGGGAGCAAAGCTACTCTGTGTTCATTTCAGGTGGTGTAGTTCTCTTCGTAGTGTTAGGACCAAATGCAGGAATGATGTCAGTCTAAACCAAAAAATGTTTTGCTTGCTATCACGCAGCTTCATTCCTACTGTTCTACTTTCTTTTTGCAATATGTTTTTTTTTAACTCTCAAGGTTTGTAGCTTGCTGTAGGACGTAGGTAATATTATATTGTGGCATGAGTCATAATATTGAATTCTTTTATTAAGGACTCACAATCATTAATCCATTACTGAACTACCAGTGGATTACTTCTAAGAGCTTCAGTTTAATTCACACTCACCACTGGGTTCCTCTTTGAAATTCTTTGAAACCAGTATAAGTTGGGACTTGTTTTTGGTCTCATGCAACCCTTCAAATGTATTAGCTACTTTGGTATTTCAAGCTTTGTCAGAGAAAAACCTCTTAGCATTTTGTCCAATACTCTCTCAGATGTTTCTGGCAAAGTGATGATCCACTCAGAGTACCCTTCCCTTCTCTTATTTTGGGACAAAAAATAGGTTTCCATCTAGCCTCTGCTCATGGCCTGAACTCATTCATTTCTCATTTTATTCACTGGTTATTCATCTTGTTTTCATTTGGCTTAAGTTTACATGTTGCCTTGTCCTCAGTCTTAAAACTACTATAACTCTGTAGAAAGAGATGCCACACTCATTTTCATAAATTCTTTAAAATACTTTTAGGACTACATAAAAATTTCCTAACACTGTTCCCAATGAAGCTGGCCCAAATATTTACATTCCATTCTTCCTTTAATTGGGACCAGATTATTGTTTGCTGGGCACATTTGTACATAGAAAATTGGAAAATGAGGGTTCCTAGAGCTCTAGGAGCAGAATTGGGGAAAAATTGTCTTGTTTCATACAACCGTTATATTAGTGCCCAAGACACTTGTAGAGGTTTGCCACGCTCTGCATTTACAACAGTACATCATTTTACACTCACTGAGCACTTTATTAGGAACACCTACTCGTTCATGCAATTATGTAATCAGCCAATCATGTGGCAGCAGTGCAATGCATAAAATCATGGAGAAACGGAACAGCAGCTTCGGGTAATGTTCACATCAACCATCAGAATGGGGAAAAAATGTGACCTCAGTGATTTTGACTGTGGCATGGTTATTGGTGCCAGACAGGCTGTTTTGAGTATTTCTATAACTGCTGATCTCCTGGGATTTTCACACACAAGAGTCTCTAGAGTTTACTGAGAATTGTACATAAAGAAAAAAACATCAGTGAACTGCAGTTCTATGGATAGAAACAACTTGTTGATGAGCGAGGTCAACGGAGAACGGCCTGACTGGTTTGAGCTGACAGAAAGGCTATAGTAACTCAGATAACCACTCCATACAATTGTGGTGAGCAGAAAAGCATCTCAAAATATACAACGCATCAAACCTTGAGGCAGATGGGCTACAACAGCAGGGTTCCAGTTCTGTCGGCCAAGAACAGAACTGTGGCTGCAGTGGGCACAGGCTCACCAAAACTGGACAGTTGAAGACTAAAAACATAGCTTGGTCTGATGAACCTCAATTATGCTGAGGCACACAGATGGTAGGGTCAGAATTTGGTGCCAACAGCATGAATCCATGGACCCAACCTGCCTTGTGTCAGCAGTCCAGGCTGGTGGAGGTGGTGTAATGGTGTGGGGAATGTTTTCTTGGCACACTTTTGACTGGTTAATACCAATCACTGCTTAATTGCCACAGCCTCTAGAGTATTGTTGCTGACCATGTGCATCCCTTCATGTCCACAATTTACCACCATGTCACAAAGCAAAAGTCGTCTCAAACTGGTTTAATGAACATGACAATGAGCTCAGTGTTCTTCAGTGGCCTTCCCAGTCACGGGATCTGAATCCAGTAGAACACATATGGGATGCAGTAGAACAAGAGATTTTCAACATGAAAGTGCACATGAAAAATCAGCAGGAATTGCGTGATGCAATCATGTCAGCATGAACCAGAATCTCAAAGGAATGTTTCCAACATCTTGTGGAATCCATGCCACGAAGAATTGAGGCTGTTTTGAGAGCAAAGGGAGGCCCGATCCAGTATTAGTATAGCGTTCCTAATAAAGTGTTTGGTCAGCATATATACTTAATTGTTTTCCTACAACTGTTAGGTTGGAGTAAATATTCTAACATGGGGCACCTAAACCTCTCACCATCAAATCCATATGCATTTTGGATCATTTGGCTTATTGTAGTGGATGGAAATGGTATGAAATTTTCCTTATTCTGAGCTACCAAACAGGCCAATCTGTTTTCTAGTCAGGGACCCCTTTAACTGTTTTACAAAAAAGAGATTAATTTTCAGATTCTCAGTATAGATTTATTTTACAAACAGACTACTAAAATGATTATCATTAACATGTACAAGAATATTTTGGCTATTTTTTGAGTTTCCTCCCATATAACCCATTTTATTAAGACTGCCATTGGATTCCAGCTGACATAATTTATAGGCATAATAACCTTAATAATGTGGGATGTGGTTTCCACTACTGTAACAAAATTAGAAAATCACTGACCCCTAGGCTTTGGCAAATGCTTTGCTAATGCTTTTCCCCCCTGTCAATCTAATGTCCATCTTTATCGAGAGTATTCTGTCATCCAGGGTAACAAATGCTACACTCGTTATGCTGGGAATGTCACCAAAACTGATTTTAATCAGAGGTAGGTTATTCTGAGAATGAAATAATGAATAAAAACAATTAGGATTATACATGTAATAATAAACTTTACACATTACATAAACATTTAGATGTTTTGGTACCCATCTTATCTCTGCTACTAACCACTAGAAGATGTAGATGTCTAATTTTGTTTAACATTCAAAGCATTTTTGAATTATATGGTCTGCAGTCTCATGCGTATTTACAGCAGGATATGAAATTGCCAGGTTTTCTCTCTTTAATCTCTGTATTTACTTCACAGTTGTGAGGTTATTGGAGGACACTGCTGATGTAAAAGCACACAGGCCACATGTCCTATGTTTTCCAAATGCTGTGAAACACTCCACTCCGTGCTAATGTTGTTTTGTTCAGGATTTTGATCCCCTTTTGATGCCGGCTCCAATTCACAAAAAGCCGAATTAATTCCGTCCAGGTGTCCCGAGTTCACCACGGCTTCTCACCTCTGCTAATCCCACTCACAAACACAGAAGGCTGTGAATGATCGATTCATTTTCCTCAGCACACACTTCACAGGGGAGCTGATCCCTCAGTTCTCCAGCCCCTATGGCCATTTCCTTAAAACATTGTTCTATTATACTCCAGTTTTCATTAATAAATATACTAAGCATAAAACAATTGCAGGGGAACGAATCACATGTTAAGCTTTTTGATAGTGTTAAAGTGTGACATGGAGAGGGGCAGTGCAACAAGGCCCAGTAAGGTTTGGTTTTAATCAAGGTCAGAGCTCTGGGCTTTCTTCACAATGGAACGTGTTCTTTTGGAACGAGTGGTGGAAAATGTGACTCTGCCTCAGTGGCCGAAAGGTCCACTAGACACCTGTTAATGTCCCCACCCTTATTTGGTTTGCACTGTTTTTCAAACAGTAAATGTGCACCTTTCTGTCTAGTCACAAAGTATGTGCAGAAATATAACCTGCACAACCACAGGCTCATCTCTTTTCATTTTGATGGTTTACATCTGAAAGATCTTAAACACATTTCTTAGAGGTTTTCTTTCTTTTTTTTTTTCATAGTGGGGTTGATTCCACTGACAGGCTAAGCTGTTCTTCATAAGCAATTTATCTTATCTTGGTGAGATATGATTAATAATGAATTTCTGTTTATTATTTCAATATTTACATTATGATAAATGACTAGAAGGGCAAAATATAAGAGGAAAGGTTATTTATTTTTGCTTTATATTAATCTAAAAGTATATTCTAAATGCTTTTATATACAGCAAAAATGACTATACAGTGTAGAGAATAATTACAGAAATAAAAGTTTTAAACACCAGATGGGTTCCACTGTATATTGCACATTAAAACATATTTCACTGTAGATTTCTTTAATAGTTCCTAGAGTAAAAATATCAAAGAGCAAGACTGAGTATTTGGGAAAAACACCTTTTAACTCAAATACTGATACATTTGTGCTCCTTCAAAATGGCACTATGCAAAGTTCACCCTCTTTAACAAATTTAGTGCTCTTTAATCGCTCATTACACATGCTTAAAATCACACTGCCTTTGGTGTAATTCCAGTTTTTCTTTCCCATCATCAACTGTACCTAGAGTGAGCTTTTACTTGTGCATTAGATGCAAACTAAAGACTTTTTTCTTTAGAAGTCTTCATGTATTTGTGTCAGTATGGCCTATAAAAGAGTAAAAGATATAAGAAAATATTCCAAAGGTGACGAAGGATGTTCTATGAAATTAGACACAGTGCAACCAATTAAAAAAGACTGGATGAAGGGATACTACAAAAATCCTGACTGTCTCTATGTGAAGTGCTTATTCACTAATAGTGTGCAAAAAAGAGAACATAAAATATTTCTTTTAAATATTTAAAGAACAATGACTTTAATTAACACCAATTAAACTTCATTTGGCCATGGTCCAGTCATGGCAATTTGTATGTAATCACATTTAGATACAAAACAGCTTGCGTAGGTAGTTTACCAAGGCAGTAACCAGATTGTGTGAAATAAGAATAAAAAGGAAGTGTCAGGGATGACTGATTACCAAACACAAATGTAGAGAGGTTTTTAACACTGCTAGAAAGCAATAGACATTTAAAGGCATTTAACAATTTACCTTTCTGCTTTTCTGTTCAACCAAACAGACAATCACATGCATCAGTCAGTGAAATATTACCAGGGCAAACAGCCTCAGCACAGCAACTGCAGCAAACTTCATGACTGGAAGAGAGGGCACTGAGTCTGTCTCCTTCAGCAGTTTCACATGCATCACTGTAATGGGAGGCTTCTCCATGCCAACATACCCATACTGAGTCCATGTAAGTGCAAATCATGTCCAGTCGTGAGCTCAACCAAATGCTGGGCATTCAGAGAAGGCCCAGTCAAAACCACCTGCAGGGTTTAACTTTATAGGCTTGATGACTGGGAAGTTCAGTATGAGCCGTTCATCTTAAAAGAAAAGGGGGAAAAAAAAAAAGTCAGTGTTAGCATAACCATAACCACAACCATAAAAACAAAACATCTGGTATAGGTCAACTCAGGACAGAGAGAGTGCTGAATGATAGGGCATAATGGTCTGAAGTCATTGTTAGAGAAATCATTGTTACTTCAAGCTAATTCTAAACAAAGTGTAACATCCTGGCCATACAGACGGGTGACAAAATAAAGTAAAAAGTGTTTTAGTAAGGTGTTGGTCTACCTCAGGGCGCTAGGACAGCTTCAATGTGCCTAGTAACAGATTCGACATGCCTTTGGAACTGTAATGGAAGGATATACACCATTCTTTCAAAAAGTCTTTCCTCAGTTAGAGTTTTGATGTTGGATGGCGGGGAGATCTCCCACAGGTTTTCATTTTGGTTGAAACCATTCATGAATATGGACATTATGATCCTGGAACAGACTGTTCTGATCAGGATAAAAATGTTTCATCATAGGATTAAATTTAATCAGTAGACAGAATAACTTTTTATTGATTTGCAGTGACTCTTCTCTCTAAGGGGACAAGTGAATCCAAACCATGACAGCAAAAATAAACTGCGTCACCCATCTACACATTATATCACAAGTGTTGTATCATTTGGAATGCAGGAACTTGGAAAAAAAATATATTAGTGAAATGTGCAGCAGTAGGTCTATAATACTGCTCAATATTTTCACACTATCCAGAATTCACAGCAGATCCATAGCATAGTGGCCGCAATCGTACAGCATGCGTACACATCTCACACTGCTTAACTAAAACTGATGAGCAGTAGCCTCTTTCCCACTTTTTAAAATCTCCAATGGATAATTACTGTAAACCGCCATGTATATATGCACTCTGGTTTCTTCTATGTTTGGCATGACCACGGACTGAAACATGAGTTAAAATCAACACCTGAGTGCTGCGCTTGATGTCAAATCACACTCGCATCTAAAAGTGATGCAGAAGCACATTGTATGTTGTGCTGGCTGTGGCATAAACAGAAATTAATTTCAATGGAATGAGGAAATATACAAAATAAAATCACAATTGTTTTCCTGCTCTGTACAATTGAACTGGTAAGTGTGACACGCTTGTGCATTTCACGTGGATGTCAGACAGCAGTAGGCGCGGTGATGACATGAGCTGGTTATTTAATCATACAAGGCAGAATCTACCATCAAACAATCTTTCCATATTAATAACCTTGCCATAAAATACCTGTATGACAGTTCCACTGAAAATGATTAAAATAACATGAGGAGAAAATTACACCTTATATTATAAATCCTGATCTACGTTTCTTTTGTAGTAAACTGTGCTTATAGTGTAGCTATCTGGCGAGTAGCTTTCACACAGAAACAGAAAAAATACATCAACCCAACTCCCTGATCACAGCCGCTGGTATCCAATAAAATGTGATTAAAGAAAGGAATGCATTTATATAAAAAACTTATTATAATCAGTATAGTAAATGTTATTACCTAACAGGGCATACACTTTAATAGTATATATAAACTTCTATTACAGCCCTTCAGAATTTGAGTTTGACACCACTATATATAATGATCTCTGTATGGATCCTATGACTGCAGTTAATCTATGCAACTCGATTATGCAGAGATCTCGATGCCCAGTCCAACCACCCAAAAGTTTATTGGCTTGTGTACTTGAGGCGTGCTCTCCTGCCCATACCATGGCTATGAGGACAAAGTTGAGTAGCTTTCATCAGCACGATCTGAAGCCTGCAGGTCGAACAAGAACAAAAGCAGATTATTCTGCTATGTCCATGACCAACTGATTTTAAGCACTCAAAAAAGTGGCCAGAGTACAAAAGCCTTTGGAGTACATTCATGCATTGTCGAACTGTTTTTTAGGGGATTTAACCCTTGTGTTCTGTTTGCTATTTAGCAACAGATGCATAGTTTATGGGTCATATTGGGCATTGAGACCGAAAATAAATATTTGATATAATATCTAAAAATAAATATTTGAACTGACTGATATCGAAGACATGCATGTTTTTGGGTAACAGTAAAGATGCACAAACCCAGTTCCCGTGCCTTGGGATGCTCCTACCATTAGGTGTGTGTAATCAAGTATGACTGAAAATAAGACATGGTGGTAATGTAACAGAGTGAATCCACCTATTTGTTTTATATTTGTAAAATGCAGTTGGTGTCAATTGATATTTCACCACTCTTTTATAATCTAATTTACTCATAAGTCAAAATGCCCGAAACATACATAAATATGTGTGTGACATAAATATGAATGGAGATGGGGTAATGGCAAATGCACAAAAAGTAAATGCGTCCTTTTTTCTTGCTCAACGGAGAAAATGAGCACGTCAACTTTGATGCTGAAAATCATGAAAGTTTAATATGGTTTCACTTTAGTTAAAAATGTTAAATGGGTCATTTTGATTTGAATAGAAGAAAAGGGTTAACGTGAGTGTAGATTTGTTCCTTGGAATTACAGTTCCCTTGTAGAAAACAAAGCCAAGTCAGTAAAATAATCAGAGAATTCTAGAAAACACTCCAGTAAAGTAACCCTGGATTGTAGCTAAAGAAATAAGAAGAGGGACAAAATGCAGACATGCAGATAAAGTGACACGCATTCATACACCCATATCTTACTAGAGAACTCAAACAGACCTTGACAAAGAAAGGACAAATTTAGTATTCAAATGGATGGCCATGTGCTCCTACAGATGCACTAAAAAACTACTTAACCATAATTAGCTAAATAGGCCAAATCAAGTCTTTAAAACATAATGATAAATACTCAAGGGTTGAGTGGCTGTTTCTACACCAGAATGGCTAATTAAGACATAATAAGACATAACAGAAAAGTAGCTGAGGCTTGTACAATAGTATGCCCCCCACTGTTTGCTTGAAGAGGGAAATCATGGTGCAAATAAAGTGTAATTTTTTTCTGTCTTTAGGTTCGTGCAGAGCTTATATTTGATTACTGGCATCTGTTTAAAAAAAATTGGGAGTACAATGTGTTTTAAGGTCTGTATCTTAGATGATGTGCAGCGAACTGTACATTAAAACGTGTGCGCTCTCTCTCTCGCGCACACACACACACACGCACGCACGCACACACGCACGCAAACAGAAACAGAAACATGTCATGCAGTCTAATAGTGCTCAGTAAGTGCAGCTGTACTCATTCCCAGTTTCAGCCTCACACCAAGTGTAGACAAACAGAGGAATGCATCCTCTGACAGACAATTCACCAATCCAGCCTTTTTGACCCAAAGCAAGAGCAGGCCATGCCACAGAACCAATCAATTTGCGTTACAGTAGAGAACATGAGTAATAAAGTAAATATTTAATCAATGCACTGCCAACTCTTTATAGGGTATATTATGGAAACTCGATTAGAACCACAGGAAGAAAATGACAGGGTCAATAGGGAACCTTTGCCTTTCCGACTAACTACAATAAGGTTTCCCTAAACTGCACATGTGACAATATAATATTCTGATGTATTCCTATTGTGGCCATTAAACTACAATAAAGCTATTTGAACAGTTTAAATCAGGGTGGATTCATGTTAGTATTTCTGTTCACTGGGTGTACATGAAAGTAATAACAGGAATACACTATATCGCCAAAAGTATGTGGACACCTGACCATCACACCCATATGTGGTTCTTCCCAAAACTGTTGCCACAAAGTTGGAAGCACACAAATGTATAGACTGTCCTTTTATGAGGTAGCTTTGCAATTTCCCTTTACTGGAACTACTAAGGGCCCAAGCATGTTCGAGCATGACAATGCTCCTGTGCACAAAGTGAGGTCCATGATATATAAAATATAATACAACAATATTCTTAATGACCCAGCTGGCTTTGTAAAGATGTTTCAATTTACATTAAATATGGCTATAAATAGCTATAAATCAGAATGCATTGCGATAACACAGCCAAATGGCAGAAATGAACCATTTAAAATGTTTAAACATTCGCTGTTGGCCAAGAGAGCTAATGTGCACTTGTTTGCAGGATTGACAGAAAAAAAATTTCCACCCCAACTACAACTCACAAACTGCACGAAAGACTTGAAATTAGCCCAAACTAGCCCAGCAAAAAAGTCTGCATTTTCATCATGGCATGCACATATTTCTGATCTGTTGTTTCAAAACTAGTCCAATTTGGCATTAAAAAAAAATAAAAAATAAAATACTACCTTGGCAACCCTTCTAGCGTGACTCAAGGGGCAGGTGTGTGAAGCACAGGAGCTTTATTTTGCTGTGCTGTCAATCTCACACAGCTCTCTGTAGCTTATACATGTTTTCTGAATCCTGCTTTTTCAGATGTATGCACTCAAGAGCCTCGCACTGAACGATATATGATTCGCATGATATATTGGAAGTATGAAGTCTGCAAAAACCAAAAAAAGTTACAATTGTGCTGGCTCTCCCCTACATATTTTTATATCTTTTAATCACCGAAAAGGGAAGTCACCTAAGAAAAACCTTGCACTACCTCCGCTTGTAGGAAAGTCATATTGCGTTAGTTTTATTACACATTACTCATGTAAGACATGACAACAATTATTCAAGGGTGGAAAAAACCTTTCAGTGACCTGCATCTTACAATGATCAAACATGCTGATTCTAATCTGGCCCTACTTATGTTTATTACAGCTTCCAAAAAAAGCCTGGCAGTTCCATTTCCCACAGTTACACTCTCTCAGCACAGTACAGTTTAGAGATCGCGACTCTCCTGACTTAAATGCCTGTAATTCTCTTTCTAAATACATAAACCTCCATCCAACAACAAGACTTAAATATAAATGCATATAAATTGTAGGTATTTGCAGAAAATTACACAAAATTTATCCTACATTTTACCTTCAAAGATCTAGGCAATGATAATCTCATATTTGCTTTAAAAACAAAATTTCAGCCTGCATACACATGTGAACAATGTGAAAATCCTTTATGAAAGGACCTACCAGTGGGTTCATCTACAAAGGTGCATTTATTTTAACTCCCTGGCAGCACCAACCTTCTCAAGAATGACATTTCTTGAGGCAAACTTAAGAAGATTTTGTAATAATAAAAACCCAGAGAAAAAAATACAGAACTGCTCTAAGCAATTCAATTCAATTTTATTTGTACTGTTTGTTTAACAAGAGACACAATTAGTTTTACAAAAACGTGGATATATGTTTAGATTTCTTTCCTATTTTACACCATATGGCCAAAAGTATGTGGACACCTGACCATCACACCCATATGTGCTTGTTGAACATCCCATTCCATATTTATTCTCCTCTCTATAAATAAGTTATATATGTTGTTATAATAACTTCCATTCTTCTGCAAAGTCTTTCCACTAGATTTTGGAACGTGGCTGTAGGTATTTGTGCTCATTGAGCCACAAGGGCATTAGTGAGGTTGGGCACTGGTGTTGGGTGAGGAGGCCTGAGGTGCAGTCTGTATTCCAATTGATCCCATGTTCATGGGGCTGACGTCAGGGCTCTGTGCTCCTCCACTCCACCCTTGGCAAACGATGTCTTCATGGAGCTTGTTTTGTGCACGGGGGCATTGTCAAGCTGGAACAGGTTTGGGCCCCTTAGTTTCAGTGAAGAGAAATCGCAATGCTACAGCATACAAAGACATTCTAGATGATTGTGTGCATACATATGGGTGTGATGGTCTGGTGTCCACAAACATTTGGCCATATAGTGTATGGCATCAAACATTATTGCCTTGAAGGTTAATGAAGAGCAGGACAATGCCTACATCAAGAATCCACACTGGGCTATTAGTTAGTGAGTGAGTGAGTGTGTGTGTGTGTGTGTGTGTGTGTGTGTGTGTGTGTGCTCACCCTGTTATTGTACTCCAGCACAAAGGGGGGGATGTCTATCTGTTCAGGTAAGATGCAAGTGAAGAGCTGCTGCAGGTTTTCTATGTGATGGACCTTCTCTTTCATCCCAGGAACACTGAATGTAGTGAAGAACCATGTGGACACCTGAAAGAGTGGAGTAATTATTGCTTGGCTCGGTACCCTTTTCTGGTCATTAACCAAAACATTAACCACAAGTCTTTTTAATCCGCGTGTTCCTCAAATTGGGTCACTATGCAACCAGAGACAAACTACCATGAGGCTAGTTTACATGAAACCAAAATAATTAAACATGGATGCTTGAGCTATGTACTATAGTGTCCTTGTAAAACTATGTTATGGCCAAACTCTGAAAGACACTGCTATACCAACTGCATCCGTCTTAAAAACAGTAATTAATCATCTAACAGAATCGTTAAGCTAGTCTGACACTGTCAAACTAGAACAGGTGAGTCGTAATAGGAATTATCTGTTGTTGAATTGCAAAGAGTTACAAACCAAATTCCACAAAGTGAGAGTAGACTAGCAAAGAACATGTGGATTCCGTTATAGTGAACTGTAGACCATTTAACATGTAAACATAAATCCTCATGACGTCTTCCAGATGATTTTGCATATGTGCTAAACACATGGAAATGCTGCTTGTATGAATCAGAAAAAGAGAAGTCAATCACATTGTGGATGCAACACTGCAAGTGTAGATAGAAATACTTTACCAAACCTGACATTTCAAAACAGGAACAAGGCTGTAGCATTTTCTGTATCAACACAATTACCTTAGAGCGAAATGTGGGATGAACAAAGTAGAAAGCCCTCAGATTTTTTTTAAACCTGGAAAAGACATAGAGGTGCATTTATGATATTCATAACCATCTCAAATAAATCATTTGCACATCATATCACAGATGAGAATAGGGGTAAATTATACTTTACAGAAAACCACAACAGTATACAACAATAACTGTGCCTTTTTCTACAGACTGTCTTTGAGATCCTCTGTCTTTAGACCAAAGCCTACAGTGCTGTCCCTGGCACACAGGGAGACTGCCAGTACTGTAGTCCAAATCTGGGGAAGTGTGATCTGAGGGGCACATCCATCACTCTTTCCCACAAAGGACACCCACTTTCCCATCACCTTTCCCACAATAGACACACCATCCAATCCAAATCCTCTTTGAACCTAAAGGAGCCTGTGTTACAGACAGCCACTGGTTTCCTCACTTCTTCTTAGTGTCCCTAGGCTACATGTGCTTGTGGCAGACGGAAAACCCCAACATACTCTCCAAGGCACTCTTTATATTCACAGCACTCTTGACAACATACACTGAAGATACTTCTGAACTTGGCACATTAAAACTGATAACGATAAGGATAATTGCCAGCTATAATAATGCCAGGAAAATCCAGGCAGACAGAAAAACATATGTATCTACTAAACACAGATCTCAAGAGTTTAAAAAACTGATGGTTGGAGTGTTTTAGTTTTTTGAATGACACTGGAAAATGAGATCAGGCCACCGGACCTAAAGCTCTATGGCCGCAAGAGTGAAGAACAGAGCCAGGGTAGGAGTCTCACATGTGAGAGATCTCCACACACATTGTATTTCTTGACAAACTTGAACACAGATGGCCTAACTCCATAGAAGATTAGATTCGATGGAACAGATACAGAAGAAAGTAAACAAAAAAGAAAGCGTTTAGTAGTGTAAAACTGTCAAAAGAAGGAAGTGAGGTTTTTCCATAAGAGGTTCTCCAAAGGCAAGATCAAAGACTGATCATCAAAAAAAAACCCTAAAGCTGTGAGGCTTGGTAACATTCCCACTCTGTAGCACTGGTCAGCTTCTTGACCCTAAACACTTCTGTTTTCTATTTTTGAGGCATTAGTGCATTGAGTGCATCATGAAAACACAAAGTAATCTTCATGATCTCATATTCAGTCATAACTTCCTTTTAACGCAGAACCTCCAAACAGAAACCCAAAACCAGGAAAGCACCTAGCCTGGACTTTCACATGTACTACTGTGTCACAATAAATCAAAACATATTGCTGCGCAGTAAAATGAAATTCTACAGTACAGCATCCACAACATGACACCACCTGTTGCATACGCCTTTACTCATATGGAGGGAGACAACCTATCGGAGTTGCCACAGGCTCTGATTTATAGAGTGTCAAAGCCAATATAGTCAGTCCCAAAACTTTAGCTGTTGCAGCCAAAATCCCCTTCCAGTTTCCCCAAACTGTGCCAAACAAAGGCTATTTCATTTCTCTCTTCTGAGAATAAACGACATCCTCTTGGCTGCATTTAAACAACAATTTGGCACACAGTAGGGCAAGGTGACAACAGAGCAGGTATATAATGGGAAAGTTGGAGTCCAAGCACACTGGCTGCACTCTTCATCCAAGTACAACAGATGGGTTGAAAAGGTCACAATCCTTGCTTTAAATCTAGATAATGGAGAGCAGACTTAGGAAGCAGAGATATGAAGCCTCCCCATCTCCCAAATGTGTGTGCATTATATGGCTTTGCAATACAGACATTTTATTTTTGGAGTTAGAAAGGACTGATAAAGGAACCATATTTTAAGCACAAATTAAATCCCACCAAGGTTATTTCATTTACTGACTGCTCTGTCATACAGAAATGGTGTTGATTTTCCAAAACAAAATCAATTCACAAAGCTCACAAAGGCTTATAAGGTCTCTGGGTGGAATCTGCAAACCGTTTTGCACATTTTTTATGATAAATAATGTAATGAAACAAACTGTCTTACTTCACATCAACAATGTCATAGAGCCTCTTGAGGAAGTCGGTGTCTAGGTGATTATGTTCACTGGTGAGTGTGTGGAAATACACCATCACATATTCTTTTACTGTGATGTGGTCCATCACATGGATAAAATATAACAAAGCCTAGAGAGAGAGAGAGAGAGAGACACACACAATGTAGATCCTTAAAGCTACTGGTAATTTAATATAACGCATGTAATATAACAAATTAATTTATAAAACTCTCTCTTTTACCTTCTCCATATCAATGAGAGTTACTGGAATATTTCTGCCTACCACAACCATTACTGTTCTGCCACACATGTCAACACCTGTGGGCAAAAACAAAGCACCATGGGTAAATAAATTTGAAAACAAGCTCCTGGATCTTAAATCTGCCATTAGCCTCTTACAGAGTCTGTTTTAACTAATCAAAATACTTCCAGTTTCAGTTACTCTCCTCCTCTCTACAACCCATTTACTGTTAATTAGATCACACATTTTGGAATAATTGCACCCAGATCATCTAGATATGAATACAATACAGTGTGCCCAATTTTAGCCAAAAGCGACAAGGTCAATTACTGAGGTCATGCCAATTAGTAGCGTAGTAATATCTCTGCATTATTGTCTTTCTATGAAAACAGTCATTTTAATTTAATTTTGTAATTAGTGATTACAGTGTTTCATCTTCCAGCTAAAGCATACACAGTGCTGCAGAGCTGTCTGTTTTGTACTCGGTAGGATAGTTCACCACATACAGCGATGACATTACCTAACCTGAACAACTTAGAGATGATCGAAAACATCACCACAGCAACCATTACTTTGGTGTCTATTTTTGATCCCGAAATTGCGAAGCGAGAGAAGCGGATTACAGAATCTCCTGCTGGTGTGCTCAATGAGCTGGAACTAAGGCTTCCTGCCCAGTTAGCAAACACATGCAGTGAGAAGATCCAGCACACACATGTGCACAGAGACACACAATGAGAAAGAAAAAAAAGGAAAGAGAATGAGTTAGTGTGTGCTGGAGACAGACAGAGAGAGTGAGAGATATTATAATAAATAAAAAAAAGGCATCATTAATTCGAAAATTCTGGAAATGTGATCATATGTTCACATACACTTATATGATGAATAAAAGGATTGAAAGTTGAAACAGACCAGTTTGATATAGGGCCTTTAGCGCCGCTATGTCTGAGAGGTCCTCTGCTCGCGCTCTGCACAGCCAGCGGTTATAGCTACAAGATAACAGGACGAGAGAACTCAGTCTCATGAGGAAACTTGAATACAGTCAACACAATGCCCAAAACATGATATATAAACACAGCTGATAACAGGAAAAGGCAAAATATAACTTATTCAACTTAAGAGTCTTTTGATAATAAACTTTGATGATAATATTTTAGGATTCAATATTAAACTGGCATCAGAAACCCTAATCTCAGATCATGAATGTTCCTTCATGTAGAGTTCTTGAAGTATGTGTGCTCTGCTGAAGTAAGCTGCAGTGCGGAGGACGTTCTTACTTCCTCTGGTGCTGTTTCTGTTGGGCTGCTTCAGAAAGCTGACTCTGAAGAATCAGCCTTCGCTGCTTATCCACGTCTCCTTCCATTCTTGCAAAAGCATGATTACCCACCAGTCCCAGGTCTGAGTCTCCAGAGTCATCCTCGGAGCCATCTGAAACACACAAACACACACACACACACACACACACACACGCATGTGCACACAAACATCACAATTGACATATTGTGGTCAGTGAATTTAGTTGCATTTAATGTTAAATTCCACACACACACACACACATATTTTTCACAGACATCATCTGCCAAGACAGTATGGCCATAAAAAAAAAAAAAAAATTCAATCATAATTCCTAGAACTAGGTATGAGACGTGGAACCCAATGACTTCAGCTACATAATACTTGGCTCTTTTTTCAGCCAGCTTGCAGGTCCAATGTAACACTTCAGTCACAGTGACTTTTTTTCAGCTCTCTTCTGTTCAAGGATTACTGTAAGTGAGACTTTTCTTGGAAATATTTAAACAAAACAAAACAAAACAAAACAAAAACAAAAACAAAAAAAAAAACAGTCATGGTTGCAAAACTGTATCACACTTCTTTTATGAAAAGAAAAAAAAAAAAAAAACATAATTGAGGCGACATCAGGACTAAATTAAGTGCAGATGTATTTGAAAGTTTATTTTTGGCCAAAGAGGCCCAATTAAATTTAATGAAGAATCTGAGATTTTGGTTTTCTGATAACGGCACCACGTGATCCTTTTCAGCCACTTCAAAGGCTCAACAACCTTGATTTGCCCTGAACAGTCAAGGCTTTAGAAACGGTTTCACACAGAGAATTTGGGCTGTCCTCCCATATCATAAACCACAGCACCAAGTCCAGGCGGGGAGATAGTGTGTGTTTATTTTTACTGGGAGCGGCTAATACACAGTTTGTTTGAGCTGGATCAATAGCTCAAAGGAGGGGTGGTCACCTCGACACAGCTGGACTACAGGCCACAGGATCTGGGCCTGAGAGAATGGCTGGCAAACCTGCGTTGACAAATAAACACGTCCACGTAGGCTTACTGACACCAAGCAAACAAGCCACTCACCATACAATCCCACATCACACACCACAACAATGCCTCAAACGCAGACTAATATGGGCTCTGAGTCTGTGGGTTTTGAGTGATAGATCATGGTGTGCCAGCTGAAAAGGCCTCCTGAGAACACCACTCAGCATTCAGAGCAGAAGATGGATGACTAGAGAGGAAGAAATGGTTCATTTAACAATTAGACTCACCTAAATCCACACCACAGTAACCAGCAGCCCGTCTTACTGCATTAGCAGGACAGACTAAAGACCTTCCGTTCTACTAAGATATAGATTACTAAACTTTCATCACTGTGAGAAAAACATTTTCCCATGAAAAGCCACCCTTCCCCAAAAGAAACACTCTTTGGCAAATCTGATGATGGAAAGCTGGAAACAATGAATATGATTAATGAATGGTTTGGAATACTGTATTTGCAGTTCATGCTTCAAATCCTTAAAGAGTAACACACAAGTCTGCAGTTTAGGTCATTTTGAATGCTGAATGGCTTTTGGCTGGAGGTGGTTTTCAAGTGATACAGAAACAGCACGGTCATATTAAAATATTTGCATAAACTTCCAGTCTTTTCAGTTGTGTGTAAAGCTTATTTACTTTCTTTCAGCTGACTAAGCATGTTGTGCACATACTGAAACACACATGCCAGGTTAGCAGGGTCTCACCATCCAGGCTGCCAGGCTTCTCAGTAATGCGGATCTGCCTCTCAGGCACCACTGGCTCCCCCTCTGCATTACCGATGTCAGCAGGCAGTAGAGGCAGGCTGGCTCGCTCCTCCTCCTTTGAGCGTGGGTAATAAAGTGGCAGTAACTTCCTATACACTGCCTGAATAGCAAAAGCCAGTCAGAAACACACACATCAAAGTTAAATGTAATCACATCAATCACAAGCATGTTATTCTGTGATTTATGACCAAAGCAGTTAGAATGCAATCAGAATACAAACACACAAGCAAAAACTGACTTTAAACCAAGTCTTATCTAAAATCAGTTTTTTAATAGCTCACAGTCCAAACAAAGCAATTCAATTCTGTTTTCAACAAAGACAACCTCAAAATAAAATTAGACCCATCTGAGCTTGCTGATAATGAATACACATGGCATGAGCTAAACTGGTGATCTTTTGCGCCAGCAGATAGGAAATGGAACAGACCTCCTCAGTATCTGACACTGCGAACACCACAGCCTCTATGCTTTCTCCATGGTTCTCCAGAAACCTGCGCACAGTACCTGACAAAAGATATGTAATATAACACATTATTAGCAATGTGTTTCTTTTTTTTAAAATAAGTGAATTTATTAGTTTGTGAAAGTGACTTACGGAAGGTTATGTGAGTAGCATCTTCGATGGGATATCCTCTCTTTGCAGTACTGATCACACAAAAACCCACGGAGGTCATGCCATGCTCCCTGGATTGAAATGTGAACAGAGAGATAATCAGACATTAATTTACATACATTCTGTATCTCTGGCACAGCAGTGAGTGAATTATCATTCTGCTATAGAGAAGCGGACAGTGTTTCTGGCAAAGAATTTCTTTGCATAAACAAGGTGCAATTTAATCAAAAGCTCCTGCGGGTGTTGGTCACACCCAGTAGGGCCCAAAACAAGCTATACAGCCCTGGTGTGTGGAATTTGAGAAGATTAGTGACGGTAGTTTAGGGTTGCAATCTGGAATATCCTGACCTGTTTTTGTCAAAAAAGTTCCTAGCCTCCTGGCTTCTATATTTGTTCTTAAAAATGCTGATGTTTTCTTGTGTAAAAATTCAACTATGATTTCTCAAGCCCTTAGAGAGACAGCGATGGTTGTGTGCTAATTTCCCACTATGTGATATAATACTTACTTGGCAAGTTGCATGACATTTCTATAGCAGCTGTATAAGGAGCTCTCTGCAGCTGTGCGATACTTGGCTTTATATTTGGGGCCAACTGTATGTATAACAAATCGTGCAGCCAAGTTGAAGCCCTCTGTCATTTTTGCTTCCCCTGTCCGACATCCTGTCAAAACACACGCACAATCCTGTCAGAATGTACAACATATCAGTTCCATAATGCACAACATTGTTTTAAAACATTAACTGTAGAAATAAAAGGAAATAACAGGAATACGTGGTTTGCTGTGTTGTTGCCAGTCTTCCGTATCCTCACTGAGTAGTGCCCCCTACCTTTCAGTTTGAAAAGTTCATCCCTGAGCTCAGGGCCGGCGTGTCTGTGAATGCTGTCCGAGATCGGGTTCTTGTCTGTAAGGGTCTCGTTGCTCGTATTCACAATGGCAGTGCAGCTCAAGAGTGCCACATCGCCTTTGCTGGAATGATAAACACACCACAGACTATTAGATCAGTGTAGGGGCAAATTTAAATTTCATCACTTAAGCTGAAACAGAACATGTAAATTTGTCACAACTGCCAGAAAACTTACTCATCCAGTTTTCGGAGAATTAATTATTCCAGTTTTTGTTGGGAGATTTGGGCTGAGTGACTTCAGTACATAAAGGCATATGACTAAGTGGCAGTATACAACTGGACTAATGTATAAAAAGTGAGAAAATTCTCTGAAGGTCAAATCACTCGTTAAACGGGAACAGGACAGATGTGATTAGAAACACGTCTCCTGTGCTGCATTTGTAAATCACTAACATAACTAAAAGATGTGCTTTCTTAAATTGTTTAGGTTTTATGCAGTACATGACGCAAAAGTTACTCTCTGGTATTAATCACCTTCTTTACAAAAGCAAAGGCTATTAAAAATAGCAGAGTTCCTCGTTTTAAGAAAAGAAAAAAAACCCCAGAAGCTCTGTAACTGGAGTTGTGCAAAAAGCATGCAATCTTACTGAGGAGCATACGATGGAGCATATGCAATCATGTGTGCGTGCACTAACAAGAATCAGGAGGCAGGTTGTGGGGTAGTTGAATATATGAAGCCGGGACCTGTCGAATGCAATTCTCACCATCATAATAGCTTAAAAACTTATATTTTCCTTCCCGTTCAGGGTTAGATTCTCTACTGAACAATTCATAGTACTGAATAACATTATTTACAGTAAATAACTGATTAGTATCCCGGAACTATCAGGCATTACTAGAAAAACAAGTACTCAATTGCAGGAGGAACCATTGTGAAAACAAAGTAATGTACTGATGCTATGTGACTCACAATAGAATAATTTTCCTGTTGATATCCTCTCTGAATGGAAATGGAGAAACAGGAGAGTTTATGTGGTTTACATCTGGCAGCCTGTCAACCTCTTCCTTCTGATGAGACTTTGCTTCCTCCTTGCCATCAACCACCTCTTCAGGCTGGTCCCAGGTGGGAAGAGTCTCCACATACACAACCTGAGAGCGAGCGCCCAATGGATCCATGCTGCTGATCCACAGGGCAGCGGTGAACTGAGGACACAACATACAAACACACATCAGAAGCCTGTGGGCATGTTAGCACACTCGCTACGTATCATAAAGCAACCAGCACAGTGATATTCTAGCATTCATGGGGCATACGGGCATAAAAACTGGATAAACATCTAGAATATCACTATATTATATGCTAATGTAGCTACCAAGTAATAGAGGTCTATTTTATCCAATATCCTTTCCATATACAGCTCCCCATTAGAAGAGGGCAATATGACAAAAATATCATCACAAAACTTGAAGACATGTCTCCAATATGAATCACAAAGTTTCATTTTGCTAACTGCCAGCAAAACAGTAGTGTAGCATTAAAAAAAAAAACCTGTGAAAAGCTGAGAACAATTACATTTTCATTAAAATAAATAATAAATAATAAAAATAAATAATTTAACATTTAAAAAGGAGGGGAAAGCTACAGATAAATTAGCAATTAACTAATTTAAATATTCAGTACATATTTTAATCTAATAAACTGCTTTCAATCAGAATTTACAACCGATACCTGCGATATATCTCGGAAAATTGTATTATAACATATAATTATGTGCAAACATCAGATTGGACACCCTTACTCCCCAAAGACCATAACTGTGCCTCACTCAGCATCCATTTCTTCAGAAACAGCACACAGAACAGATAGGGTCGTTCACGACACAGAATGAACTTAGTGCAATCTATAAAACTGAACAAAATGGATCGGTGTAGCTGACCGGTGTAAAATTACGTGGGAAGCCATCTTGGACACCAGAATCACTTTTCTCCTTACTGCATTTAGGTTTCACTCGACCCCCTAAGCCCTGCTTCCCGAAGTTTAGAGCCGAAGCTGGACCAGAAAGCTAGATGTTATTGACATAACAGTTTAGTTCCACTCTGAATGTGTAAAACACGAACTAGCTCTGATATTAGATAATCACAGCATAATTATATTTTATGCCTTGATTACATAGCACTGTCTTTTTTTTAACCCTTTTATTTTAGTTTTTCTCCTACAGGGAATACATGTACAACAGTGGTGCCAACTACATCAATTACATTAATAACAAAAAGGATGGTATAGTACATCTGCTGCAAACGTTCTGCATGCCTTCAAATAAACATCAAGAGATGTAATGCAGTTAACTGAATTAATGATACTTCTCACAAAATACACAAATATTAACCTAACCCCACTTATTAGAACTTTACACATCATTGCTTACTTATATAATATCTGAAAAAAATTAAGCTACATAAATAACCTTAAACTACTCAACATTACATGGAAGGCTTTCTACACATCAGAACATAAGTAGTATACTGAATATGCTCTAAATGAAAAATTACAAAAATAACAATGCTCAATGTTTATACACAGTTACAAACCTTTAAAGATTATTTTTAAAAATACCACGCATTACTAGATTCTAGATATTCTAGACTCCTGCAGATCAAATAGCAAGATACTCATTAGTCCTTAAACCTTTCCTTCAATGTGCGATTTATTTTTTTTTTTCCAAATCTTATTAAAAGTGCTTAATTTGTCTTTTATTGCAAATCTTATTTCTTTCAGGTATAACAAATTTCCCAGCTCTCTTGCCCAAATCTAAAAATTAGGAACAGATTCTGATTTCCATAGTTGTAATATTAGCTTTGTGGGTAATATCTTGCAAAATAATTACAATTATTTACAATACATTTGTAATAATTTAAAATTATTACAATTTTGCATCACCACTCCCAGAATTCCCAGGGATCAAGCTCCATCTCAAGAATATACCTCAGAGAGAAATCTAAATATTTGCTCCCAAAGTGACTGGATCTTATAACATGACCAAAGAGAATGAAACAAAGTGCCTTCTGATGATTTCCACTTGATACAAAGTGATGAGATTTCAGGATAAATTTTATGCAGCCTAGATTTAGAATAATGTAGTCTATACTCTATCTTAAATTGTATAAGATTATGGCTAGTGTTCACAGAACATGCATTATACAGTACTGTGTAAAAGTCTTAGGCACATGCAAAGAAATGCTGTTGAGCAAAGATGCCTTCAAAAATAATGAAACTAAATGTTTCTACATTAAAAAAATACTATAAACAGCAGCAAACATTATTCAAAATAAACAAAACAAAGTCAATATTTGGTGTGATGACCCTTTTCTTTAAAAAAAAAAAAAAAGTCTCAGGTACAATGTGTGCAGTTTTATAAGAAAATGAGCTGTACGTGTTACAGAACATCTTGCAGAAGCAGCCGCAGTTCTTCAGGAGACTTTGACTGTCACACTCACTTCTTATTTTTGCAGCAAAACCCAGCAACCTTCATTATGTTTTTTTGTCTGAAAAGCGTCTCTTATGTAATATGCTGCTTTCTTTACTGACATACAAACATTTTTCTGTAACATTTAATTTTGTGCTGGAAAATTAATGTTTAGAAATCTAAAATGTTTTTTATACTGACTCGATAACACAGAAGTCATAAAATAAAAATCTATAACAAAGTTTGTACTAAAAAAAAATAGGGTGCCTAAGACTTTTGCACAGTACTGTATATTTCTCACACAATCATTCCAGATATTTTCATAGAGTACTGTCTTTTAAGATTCTGGGTAGGACAGACCAGTGACTTCATAGCTAGATTAGCCTTGTAGCTTCAGTCCAAATTAAAAGAACCAATGATCAGACAGCAAAGGCTTTGGCTGATTGACTACATTTAGGGTCAGTGGAAAGTTGTGCAAGGTGTTTTTTTTTTTTTTTTTGCCAAACTGTTCCTTAAATGAGAAATGTGTAATATTGAGAGCCCTCTCCAGTTTACAAGGTGAACTGCAGTTGTGCTGAAAACAACCCACTCAACTGACTCCACCCTTTCTGCTAAACCTATGGCTGCAATCATTAAATATGACCTTACAAATGGCTGCTACCTTCAAGCTGCCCTGATTCAGGTGACTCAGAACAGACCACAGCACGTATTTCTTGCGAGATGGTTGAGTATTGCTGAAATTGCAAGGGGATGAGTGTTGCGCCATTCAGGAGCCCCAGAAAACTTTTGACATTTGCACAATGACATCTCACTGCAGTCTGACACACAATCTAAGCCTATGTTTCAGTAACGGAACACATCAATCTTCTTGTGAAATGTGACTTGCATTTCTAAACATTATTGCACAATGAGAGGAAGATGAGGACAAGTGTTCATCTAAGACACTCTCTTCTATCACCAAACTACCTCATTAAACTCAACACAGAGTGTCTCTTTGCTTTGGGCCGTTTAACCAATAAGGATGTGTCCTAACAACAACTAACAATCGTACAGCCTTTAAATCAAATACATTTTGTACATTGGGACAGTGGGAGAGTCAGTTTGATATCTGAGAAAAAAAAATCTGTGTAGCCAAATGACATTTATTTATGGATGATCAGGGGTCATGATTATGAATCTTAAGGCTCCTTGCTTAAGATTATTTTTTTCATGTCAAAGAGTAACTCACAGAGTGAAAACACCAGAGGACTCCTATGTCACTAAGACCAAATCACAAACAATCCTAAACAGCTGCTGCATAAATGTGTGTGTGTGTGTATACGTATGTATGTATATACACACACACAGTACTGTGCAACAGTCTTGCAAAGACACATGCAAAGACATGCTGTAGAGTTAAAAAAAATATATATATATATAGTAATCTCAGGTACAATGAGTGCAGTTTTATAAGGAAATGAGCTGTAAGTTTTACTGAACATCTTGCAGAAGCAGTCACAGTTCTTCAGGAGACTCTGACTGTCACACTCGCTTCTCATTTTTGCAGCAAAACCCAGCAGCCTTCATTATGTTTTTTCATCTGAAAAGTGTCTCTTATGTAATATGCTGATTTCTTTACTGACATACAAACATTTTTCTGTAACATTTAATTTTGTGCTGGAAAACTAATATTTCGAAATCTAAATTTTTTTTTTTTTTTTTTTTACTGAATAAATAATGTAGAAGTCATAAAATAAAAATCTATAACAAAGTTTGTACTAAAAAAATAGGGTGCCTATGACTTTTTGCACAGTACTATATATATATATATATATATATATATATGACAACAAGCCTTAAAAAGTAAGACTAAGAAATTGGAGTGTTATAAGTAGTTAAAGCTCCATTCAGTCCCAAATCTAAACCTGTACACCTGTAGGTTTATTGCAGTTGTTCATGTATTCCAGATAGTTTGTGTAAATAGGGTGAAGAAAAGCCTTTACTGAAACCTCACTCAAACCTCAGTTCGCATGGACAACACTACACTGGGATGACCAGCTCCAAGAGCCCAGAGTCTAGCACTATTTAATCATTTGCTTACTAAAAGACATCTCCAAAACCTGGTAACACACCTGGTGTCACAGTGTCAGCTGAGCTTTGTGTGAGGGTTCAGCTGAGGCTTTTCTTTGCCTTACTTATCCAGATCACGTGGAGCACAAGAACAAGTCTAATAAACCCACAGAAACCTCCAATCTCAGAAAGCAAGCAACTGAACTAGTTCAGATTTAAGAGTGTTACCGTGACTAATAACGCGATGTGGTGCAGCGTTCAATGCCGAATCCGAAACAGTGTTTGACAACATTCTGCTCAAGGCTGCTTTAGGAAACCGAGATCACCTACAACCCGAGCATCGCACAGCAGTCGTGACTTCAGCAAATTTACTTATGACAACTGATCAAGAACTTGTGCCAGTGTATTGAAAAAGTAAACCAGTACAAACACAAGATCGGCACAAATTTCCATCCGTAAATAATACTTACCTCTTTACACCTAATGGAGCAGTCTAGAGCAAGTGCAGCCCACTGTTCTACGCTAAGCTAAACCAACTCAGCCTCCAAACACACAACTAACAACACACAACTAACTCAGTCTAACGGTGAATGCACTTTCTACAATACTCCAAAAATCTTGGCATTGCAAAAATTTTCCTTAGCACGCTCTCAGTCAGTAACATCTCACAATATTTGCAATTTCTAGTGACTTGCTCTGAGTTATGTAGCGCGTGTAGTCAGCTGATTCTCAGTCAGAATACACGTTCACTTCCGGAACTGTCCTCCTAAGGGATCCTCGCAATAGTCTCGACAGACTCTACACACGAAAAGTGTGCTGCGAACTTGTATAGGGTGTGAATTTTTCCAGAGCTTGGCTGATTCTGTTATCCTTTCAATGCCACCAAACATATATGAAATATGACAGAAAACATATTTGTTCAATCAAACCTTGTACAGTTGAAGGAAACTCACATATAGGACATATTGTCAGAGTAGCCCAGGATACAGCAAGCCCAAAGTAATCGAATATACAAAAATTATTTTAAGACGACAACATTATAATACAATATAAGCAATATCAGTGTATATACGATAGTTGGAGATTAAGTTTTCTTTAAACTTATGGATAGCATAAGTTTTAAAGTCTTAACAAACATTTTAATCAATGTGCTCAATCGATTGCTTCAGCCTTCATTGAATAACGCACATGTCGGCCCTGTGTGGATGATGGAAGTTCTTCCTAGACTCTTCATTAAAAACACAGAATACTAAATAAATAAAAACAGCCAGCTGTAACGGTAAGTGGATTAATCAGATCGAGTTATACTTTCCATTTGCTGAAACTAGCAAATTGGATAACTGGATTATTTTATGTTTATCACGTGGGACACGTGGGGCATATTGATCCATGGATCCATGGACAACATTCTGCCTTACTGGATAATCACACCGGTTTAATGAAAGTGTTGAAACAATAATGTTTACTTAAGTGATTAAACTAGCTATCGGATATAGAATATCACTCTGAATTGTGTTACTACTTTGAAAACAAGTCCAGATATGTGGTAAGACCCAGAACTAGTTAGCTAATGTTAGATGCTTTGATCTGTCTACCAAGATCTCTGGCTAGTATCATAGACCATTGATTAACCCACTAGCTGTCTTAAGAGTGTGACAACTTTTTCAGTGTTATAATGACGTTTTTGCTCTGTGCAGAGGTTAGGGGGAAGCCTTGGCCATGGGGTTGACTAAGCAGTACCTGCGCTACGTGCCCAGCGCAGTGTTTGGCCTGATCGGCAGTCAGAAGGCGAACGTGGTGTTTGTGCGCCAGAGAGGAGGAGAGCACGGCCGCTATGTGGCTGCAGGAGCCTGCGAGCATGTGTTCATATGGGATGTGCGCAAAGCTGAGAAGGTACACATTCAAATGAAAACGTTTCTAGTCTAGGAAAAAGTGACCAATACACATATTCTCCATATCATACAGTATATTCTCCATCTCGAAACACACCGGGAAATGAAGGCTGTAGAAGGTTCATGATCTGATTAATTTGTGATTAGAACTGACACAGGTTCTTCAGGATGGAATTTTCAAACACTACTTACAAAGGCAGTGGTAGCTCAGTGGTTAAGGTGTTGGACTACTGACCAGAAGATCATGAGTTCAAATCCCGCTGCTGCCACTGATGGGCCCCTGAGTAAGGCCCTTAACCCACAACTGCTCAGTTGTGTAAAAATGACATAAAGTGTATTTTGCTCTGGATAACGGTGTCTGCCAAATGCCATAAAAAATGTAAAAATGAAGTTCCTGTGTTTCAAAACATTTATCTACATAACGTCATTCTTTACTGATATGTCCTTTAAAAGATTAAAAAGTAAAGATGTCACAGGCTGAATGAACTTTACTGTTTACTATTACTTTTACTATTTGGTTATACCACATTACCACAAATGATCATTTGCTGTGTTAAATAAATTCATCATGATACAAGGATGTAATCATATCAGCATGTGTGAGACTCAAACATTCGAGTTCATACACTGCAGAATCCTCACTGGTGAATTAATGCATATGGTGTTTATGTCCAGCGGTCCGTTCCAGGAAGAGCTTGTAAAAGCCTAAACTCAATCTTAAATTCCGAGTTGAATTAGCCAAATCCTGTGCCTGTGTATTAGCTGGTTCCCAAAAAAAGATTACACTTATTTGAAGCAACCCCAGATAGGTCGAATCAGGATTCTGCACATTTGTGCCAAACTGTAGCTTATAGCGAAGAACAATAGCAACCTTTTCTTTTCTTACAAAGACTACCAGTGTATGTATTTTTTATTAAAATAATGTTTTATAAATAATATAATATGGTCACAGCAACAAACAACACTAGACTTTTTTTTTTTTTTTTACTATAACTAGATTATAAAACTATTTATAGATTAAATAAATGTCAAGGAGTTCATAATCTGTGCTGCTGTTCTTCATTTCCATACTTTGGTAATATGAGTGTAACCTCAGAGGTTAAAAGGCACAACATTTAGAACACTGGTTAAACACATGCTCAGATTCTCTGCCTCTGAAAACTGCAGGCCAGCTTAGGGAACAAATTTATAGAGGATTGTACTTTTAAGAAGTGGTGGGAACATATCAGCATCCCCAATGGAAGTAAGTCCTGTGTACTAATATGCCTGGTGCAAGACAGGTCTGACGACATCTTATGCTGGAATTTATTGACATTTCTGGTTCAGCACGCTGAATTCAACTCACCAGTTCATTGCTAGGTTTAAAGCGAAATCACTAAACTATGCATATAGTGTCCTATAATTTGCAATGGTTAATGATGGCCTGTCTTTTTGCATACAGTTGCAGTCAGCACTCAGATGATTGACTCACATTCAGTTTCACTGTTTTGTTTTCCTAGATTCTAATTCTTGAGGGTAAGAAGCATGAGGTGACGTATCTCTGCCCTTCTCCTGATGGAATCCACATAGCTGTGGGTTATGAGGATGGCAGTGTGCGCATCTTCAGCCTTTTAAATGGTGAAAGCAACATCTCTTTTAATGGACACAAATCTGCTATCACAGTCATGCATTATGACACATTGGGCGCACGACTAGTTACCGGCTCCAGGGTGAGATAAAAGACTATGTATGATTTGTTCTTTGCAAAATTGTTAACTCTCATCTATGACTACTGAAAGCAAATAATAGATTCCTAGAGCTGTGTTTAAAGCTGTTGTGCTAAACTGATGCTCATATTTTATTCTTTCTGTAGGACACAGATGTGATTGTGTGGGACATAATAAATGAGTGTGGATTGTACAGACTGAAAGGACACAAAGATGCCATCACTCAAGCTTTGCTCTTAAAGAACAAAAATTTGCTTGTCACAAGGTCAGTCAGATTGATTTTTAGTTTTTGCAGTAACTTAAGGCCAGAGGATATTGCATGTTGTTGCAAGGTAATAGCTTCCAGTAACCTAAGGTCAACATTTAATCAATACATTAAAAATATATGAAAAAAGAATTACATAAGTGTTTTATGCATTTTCATAAACATCTTAAATTACTGCTATTATTGCCCTCTTTTACCCCAGCTCAAAGGACAGCTTTGTAAAATGGTGGGATTTAGACACCCAGCACTGTTTTAAGACAATGGTGGGCCATCGCAGTGAGGTGAGCAGAATTTCTCCATAGTACCTGTCAGAAAGCCAAACATAATCAAACTTGTATCATATTTTTTGCTGTTTTTATGGATTAGGAGTTGTGAATGAGGATAATGCTGAACTGCTGTATTCTTTAGGTGTGGGGAATGGTTCTGTTGAATCAGGAGAACAGGCTGCTGACCGGCTCTGCTGACAGTGAACTCCGAGCCTGGGACATTGACTACTTAGAGGAGGTAAACAAGCAGCACGCAGGTCATGTTTTTACATGGCAACAAGTTATAAAATCAAGTGCGTCTTAAATGATTCTCCAGGGTTAGGGTTGGTACATTTTATGGAAAAGACAAAACATACAGCACATACAGCATACTTAACTAGCTGCAAAACAACCTCAAGACATCAATTATCCACAACTGTACAACAGCTGTACAGCTGCTTTTCCTTTAAGTAACTTCTTAAACTATTTGAGTTTAAAACTCGAATTATTGTTGCGTAGTGTTTATTTTATACAACCAAATAGAGTGGCAATAATTCTGGATTTGACTTTATGTAGCTGCAATACTGAAATATGAGAAATGTGTTAAATTTTTACACATTTATTACACTTTATTACACTAAATTATTGCATTATTACACATCTGTCTTCAGGTTAAGGAAGTAGGGGAGCCACGGGAGAAGAAAGGAAAAAGTCTCCTTGATGATGACGATGATAATGAAGAGGAAGATCCTAATGAAGAGCCAGCAGATGTAATATCCCACTACGGACATTAATGACAGTGCTACTTATTAACAAATTCAACTTATAACAATGGCACCATTGCTAGATTCCAGCATTTGGCTGTTTTATGCTACTGGATTGTGTTTGAAGAATGTTTTTCACAGCACATTTGTTTTCTCTTGTCTTCCTACAGAGAATCCTCAGCTGTAAGAAAGCTGGCTCTGTTCTGAGAGAAGCCAGAGATCGGGTTGTGTCCTTGATTGCAGATCCCAAAGCTAAAGTCTTGGCATGCCATGTATGTATTTTTTTGTGATTTATGGATTTAAATATGAAAGCTATTTACTGGTAAATAGCTCGTTTATGATTCATCCAATCAATATCTCTAGGGCCTTGACAGCACTTTGGAGATCTTTTCTGTGCTGCCAGAGGAAGAAATTCAGAAGAAAATGGAAAAAAAGCTGAAAAAGGCCAAGAAGAAGGCCAAGTATGTAATCAGGAATTTAGAGCATGAACCGAAAAAATTCAGCCACAATTTTGTCCTTTAACTTATTGATGTCTGGTGTTTCTGTGCCAGGTCTCAGGATGGTGGTGCTGATGCAGCAGATATAGTTGTAGAGCGAAAGCTGACAGATGAGATTCAAAAGCTGGCCAGCATAAAAGCCTCCTCTAAGATCAGGTCAGTGCACGTCAACATTAGATGGATTATATAGACTTATACCGCTCAATATTCACATATTTTATAGAGTTATATATGTAATCTGTTTTTTCTCAGGTCGGTGGACTGCCTTCTGTCTCCTAATGGTGAGATGAAAGTGGCTCTGTTGCTGCAGAATAACACCATAGAGACTTACAGTGTACAGGCAACAGAGAAGAGCCCTACAGGCACCAAGACGTCTCGGCTCACCCTGTGTGGCCACCGCACAGATGCCAGAACGCTGTCTTTCAGCTCAGACAACATTGCAATCCTGTCTGCCTCTGGAGACACAGTCAAAGTCTGGAACAGGTCAGTCTCAGGACATCTACGGCAAACACTTAAGTATACTTTGTTTTATTTACTCTCAACTAAACCTGATTGTGCTGAGGAAAACGTCATGTGCATATTTAGTTTTATTTTTAACCCTTGCTTTAGATATCTTGGGTGTTTAACAGGAAATCTTTTCTGTCCCAGGGCCACTTTGCAGGTGATCCGCACCATGGCGTGTGAGTATGCTCTCTGCTCACTCTTTGTGCCTGGAGATAGACAGATCATTGTAGGAACTAAGGTACATCACAACAACCTTTTCATTTGATTAGGAAAAGTCGAGTCAAGTAGGATTGTAGCTTCCCCTGTTTCAGTGCCTCTAATAGTCAGTTTTTCATTCCCAGAGTGGAAAGATTCAGATTTTTGACTTGGCATCAGGCAGCCTGCTGGAGACTACAGAAGCTCATGAGGGAGCTCTGTGGTCCATCTGTCTTTCTCCCGATCAGGTACTATAGTAAATTGAGTACGTTTAGTATATAACTGCACATATGGGTGTGATAGTTACATGTCCACAAACCTTTAGCCATATGCTGTACTTGCATCTCATAATCCTCAGGACCGGAACAGTGTCATGCTGTTAAGCAAAGAAAATTACAAGAAGGCAATATTATCATTTTAGCATGAACTTTTTTATTTCCCATGTTTTTTTCATTGACACGTTGAACTAAATTTTACATCTTAGGCAACTTGAAATTGATGTACAAATCCACAATCTTTAACTCCTCTTCATACAGCAGTAACACAGCCCAAATCCCAAACTATACACTCACTGCCCATTTTATTAGGAACACTTGCACATACATCCAATTATCTTAAAAGCCAATCACGTAGCAGCAGCACAGTGCATGAAGTCATGCAGATACAGGTCAAGAGCTTCAGAAAATATTATGGCACATATTTATCATTTTGCAAAAAATGCTGAAGTGTGTGTGTGTTTTCAGAGGGGAATTGTAACTGGAGGAGCTGACAAGATGGTGAAATTCTGGGACTTTGAGCTCATAAAGGATAAGGAATCAGGAGCCAACAAGTGAGGAACACTATGTCTGCTGACCATAACTCTTCATGTGTTTGTTAATGAAGGGTTTGTGTATGACTGTTATGTGTGTATTACTGCAGGAGACTGACGGTGAAACACACTCGCACACTACAGTTGGATGAGGATGTGCTATGTGTGCGGTTCAGTCCTGATCAGAGACTGTTAGCAGTCTCTCTCCTCGACTGCACTGTGAAGATATTCTACACAGACACCCTAAAGGTATTCTGAAGAAAACAAGTCAGATGAACACTGTTGATGCTTCTGTGTTACGAAAGTGTAGTCACATTGGTTGTTCTTGCAATTAATCATGGCACATACACTGAAAACTTGAACGTGACAGATCTGTTTCTTTCTCTAGTTTTTCCTGTCTCTGTATGGACATAAACTGCCTGTGCTGTGTTTGGACATTTCACATGTAAGTTTTCCATCTAACTGTCATATACAGTTGATTAGACTTGTACCTACATTGTCATATGACAATAATTACTCCAACATTTTATCATAGTTTACAATATTATCATATTATACTTCAGCGCTGTTCAAATCTGTATTCTGATTGGTCGGAAGGTGTTGGCTAATTTTCTATAACGGCAGGTCTAACAATAGTGGGGGCTGGAAGATGAATCACAGGTTTATTAATGCACTTGTTATAATGTTATGGTTTCTATAGTAACAGCTCATTTATGAGGGATTTATGTGGCAGACTCTCCTCATAAACATTAAATAACTTGTGTAATTGTCAATATGGTGGATATGATATGCTTTATGGTTTCTCAGTAACATGCTGCATTTTGTTTTGTATCATTAACTTCAAGAGAAAAAAAAGAGAATGTTGAGAGAACAATTGTTTATAGCTGCTGTAACATAAGTGATAACAGGAACTCACTTTCACAGATGTTCCACAACATTAAATGTAACTAAAGCGGATGAAAAAGTATGTCATTCTTTAATGAATAAAAATTGCTGTAGTTTAAAAGGTATAAAACACTTCAGTTAGTGCTGTTATTGAAAAATGATCATTTTAATAATCATAAATTTCAGTGTGGTAACGTTATCGCACCACCCTATCATTGATTATTTTCCTATAACAGCACCCCCATTGTTGTTTTTTTTTTTTAAATTCCTTATATATTGTATATCATCTTGGACCCATCATGGGTATTGTATTTGAGAAAGAATTTAGGGTGATCATACATCACCTCTAATGGACTACATATAGGGCATTTACTCACAGTCAGCATTCTGGCAATATTTAAATATGAAGAAATGTTAATGTTAGGTAAAAAATCTGCCTGCAGTTGTATGTAGTAAAGATAATCCTAATACAGTGGAGTCAGAACCTTGACTGAACTTGCATCCTGTCAAGAGAATAATGATGACAGTATGTGAAGTATCCACAATAACTATAGTGTATGTTGAATATTGTAGGATATTGTAAAACTCTATACGAAGCATGTGCTTACGGTTCATTATGATGGTTCTTTACAATGAGAAATATGTTTATTTTGATTTCACTCCTAATGTGTTTTAGGATAGTGCACTGATAGCCACTGGATCAGCAGATAGAAACGTGAAGGTCTGGGGTTTGGACTTTGGTGACTGCCATCGTTCAATGTTTGCACATGATGACAGGTACTAGATGTTTCTGTTGCTTATACAATATTTTATTCCTCTGTTTACTGTTAGAATAGCTATTGACCCATAAGACCTGGCTTACAACATATACGAAGATACATGTCTTTACTGTCAGATTAGAAGATAAGTGTGGTCATTTCCTCCCTACAATCTGTTTTTAGTTAGTGGTTACCTTTTCTGGTGTTTGTTCATCTGCTTTATTGGTGAAAATTCACAAGATGATGATGTCATCCCAGATGGTCAATATTTGCTTCCTTCTTTCCCTTTCTTCTTCTCTCTTTCTAGTGTAATGTTCCTTCAGTTTGTCCCCAAAACCCATCTGTTTTTCACAGCGGGAAAGGACAGAAAGATCAAACAGTGGGATGCTGACAAGTTTGAACACATCCAGACCCTGGAGGTGATTATTTTCTAATAGAACAGACCATTTTCCATACACATGTGAGTGAGGTAAATGATTGTGCTGTGGGTTACAGGGTGAAAAAGCAGGCTGTTATTGACGTTAGGGCTGAATGTGTGATATGAACAGAACACAGTCAATAGGCAGCAAAGGTTACTTGTATTATGCAAGCAGAATATTTTTCCTTTAAGCCTCAGTCAATACAGAAATGGAAGAAAACACACCTGTCCAGAGGCCTTATTATACTTCTTGATATTTGACTTCTGGGCCTTGTTCCTCAGGGACACCATGGTGAAGTATGGTGCCTAGCCATCAGTCCCAGTGGAGACCACATTGTCTCCTCCTCTCATGATAAGTCCCTCAGGCTTTGGGAGAGAACCAGGGAGCCTATCATTCTAGAGGAGGAGAAAGAGATGGTGAGTGGCTGTAGCACAGATGGTGATCTAGGGAACCTGGTAACACCACATTGTCTTGCTAATAATAGCAATACATCCCTCTTTTCTAATCTACAGCATTTTAAAATGCACATTATACAGCAATTAAAATAATGAATAATATATGCATTTTTAGCATATGTACTATGTCTCTGAAGAGCTCTGAACCACCCATCTTAAAAATTTTACTTATTCTGTATATCTGAATTTCCCAGGAAAGAGAAGCAGAATTTGAAGAATCTTTAGCCAAAGGAGATGAACCTGTGGTATGTAGTGGTGTTGGTCCTTGGAAATTGCTTATCTGTTTCTCTTACTTAGGAATATGAACAGATATTTGTTCCTGTTTGTGCCAGGTCCCCGGCGAGGCCAAAGGTGAGGCCGAGCCTGCAGGGAAGAAGACTATAGAGACAGTCAAAGCCGTGAGTTACCCAGCCCTTATAGCTATTTATGAAGATTAAATCTCTCTCTCCGATTTGTTTTGAGCAATTACTCAAAAAAAAAAAAAAATCGTTCCAGGCGGAGCGCATAATGGAGGCGCTGGAGCTCTACAGAGAGGAGAGCAAGAAGCTGGACGAGCACAAGGCTGCCTGTGAGGCGGCGGGGAAGGAGGTGCGAAATGTCTTCCGTTCTAACAGGGCTTGGGAATGTGATGTCATGCTGCGATGATCCACTATGCTATTAGGTTAAGAACGGTTAGGGAACGTTAAAACAAGATACTTTAGATAGATTTTGGGCCATTATGGTAATTATATTTACAAATAGACATTTAATTTTTTTTCCTGGTGGATTAAAAAAAGCAATATCTCTGAGGTCTCTGTGATGAAACAGACACTGGTTTTATGTGCTTCTTTTGTTACTTTAAATAAACAAATTTGCAAGCTTGGTAGACTCTCTCTCTCGCTCTCTCTCTCTCTCTCGCTCTGTCTCTCTCTCGCTTTGTTTCACTGGCTCTGTTAACAGAGTTTCGTGGTTATTTATATTCCATAGCAGAACAGAGCGCAGATTTGAATTACTAGTGCTGCTACTTTCATTTGCTGTGTTTACTGAATAGCTCGCAGGTAGCTTACCCAAATTGGAGTGACTGTTCTATAGTCTGCTGTAGTTTGCCAGTGTATGATTAAATCTACAAATCTATATGTGAATTTTATATCAGCTTTCGGTGATAGGGGTAACTCACTGATATGCTTCTGTACCATTACTCAACCCATAGTTTGTAGGGATCAACATTAGACTGAGTTTCTCAAAATATGGATATGATATCTGTCACAACCATAATGTTTACAACCTGTGTTTATATGGAGCAGATAATGTGAAGAAGGGGCCTGGTCTGACATTATGACATATCCCACAATGCAACATGAAATGACCTCGATTCCCAAGCCCTGCACACGCTTGCACACATACTCCACTCTGAATATCAAACTAATCTCTGCATATTGCATTTGCACTATTTATCTCTCTTGCCAATTTCCTCATATTTCTTTAGTTCATCACCTGTATTTTATTGCTGGATTTGCATGTTACGCTTTGATTACTAACACTACAACCTTTGTTTTGCAGTTACCTCCACCAGCAATGAACCCAATTCTTGTGGCTTATGGAAGTATCTCAGTAAGAAAACACACTCTAAAATTCTTGTACTACGTACAGTACATGTTTCTGAAATTTGTTTTCCACAACACACACAAAGATCTAGCTATGTACACTAAAAGGACTAGTTACACAGAGTCTCTCTGGTAAATAAAGGTTTCCAGTAATTACTATAGCACACAAGGATGTTGATTTGTAATATAAGGAACAAGTTCCTGTATTATTGCTATACTAACAGCTTCTTATCTGGTGGCCCACAGCCTTCTCGCTATGTTTTGGATGTCATAAAGAAGGTGCGCTCCAGGTAAGCGAACATTTCCTGCTCAGACACATTGTGCTGCGTATCTGGCATGTTTTGCATATGCTACATGTTGTCATCAAACTGAAAAGTGTGTGTGCAAGTGTTCCATAGTGTTCATGCACTGTTACATTGGTGTACACTCACCTTTTACTTGATGGGGGACTTTTAGTCAAGTGAGTGTTATATGAGTGAGTGAATGAGTTAAAGTTAAAATGTAAATGTTAACCAAAAACCATTTTAACAGAAATTACCAAAAAACTACAAAGCTAGTTAACATGTGTAGCTTGTGGTCCACCATTAAGAGATATTTAAGTGAGTCTCTAAGTGGATCTAAGTCCATCTGCTTGTTCACATGCACATGATTTTAAAATTTGGAATTAATAAACAGGCCTCAGATGAGAAGGAATTAGGATTTGTTTTTATGCATTTGGATGACTTATAAATCCGATATAGGAATTTCTAGGAAGTAATTGTAAGTCCATCTTTATTTATTTATTCTGCACACATCTTTATAAATGAAGCTCCAGGGCTTTACTTATAGAAGTGTAAATCTTATTGAAGAGTGTACTTAATGTCTTACTGATATGGCTTGTTATGTATATAAGATGAATGCTAGTTACTTTATGGGTGGTGATAAAATCATTTTCTGCGTTTCAGTGAGTTGGAGGTGTCTCTACTGGTGCTGCCATTTCCTTATATCCCTGATCTGCTCTCACTCTTAAACACCTACATACAACAGGGCCTAGAGGTGGAGCTGGTCTGCCGCTGCCTCTTCTTCCTGCTCAGGTATTTAGGAAGCTCAGTTTACACAGGGCTCTGAACTGGTTAAAGGCTCAGAAGTGAAAACTGCAAACAGTGTTTCCTGAACTTGTATATTACTACTGAAATCATAACATTGTTCAGCAAGAATTAGGAATAAAAATGATACCAGAAATGCCATATAAATATACTGATATAATGCAAATACAACTGATCAGATGTAATTCTTTGTTGAGAGAACTTCTGGCCCACGTTTCTGCAGCTGGTGGTGTGAACCGACTCGACCAGCCCCTACACTAGGAACAAAAACTGAAACGTAATCATCCTTAACTGTTCTGGAACAGAATATTAAATCTCTGTTACCAGTTAATAATGTTATTTTTTAATTCTGTGTGGCTTACTAGTTTATTATTTCTTTCTTATCTTCAAACTCCCAAATATTTTGGGATCAAGATTACGTTTTGTGGGATTTCATTCAGTGTATAATTTTACACATCCTAGTATACTAGTATTACCATAGTTCATTGATGAAGAAACAAGGAAAATGAAACTTACTATAAATGTTTTCTCCACATAAAACCTAGTCCGATAACCAAGCCTATCAGCTGCTGTGCTGCACTCATGAGGATAAGATAAAAACAGCTTAGCTAGCTAACCCCGATTAGGGCTAGACATCAGAATGAGCAGCGATTTGAACACAACTCGATAAATCACTTTCAGCAGCATGGAAACAAACTCCTGCTTGCTAAGCTCTTATTTATGTCATATGCATACAACATGCCCTGATCCAATGATTATTCAGCAGTACATTTCAACGAGGCTAAATGGAATAAGAAAAAAAAGACATTGCACGTGTAGCTTAAAATCACGTTTTTTTTTGTTTGTATTTTGTTGAAGAATCCACTTTGGGCAGATCACCAGTAACCAAATGCTGCTGTCAGTCATTGATGAGCTGAGGACAAACACAATCTCCAAAGTGCGGGAGATCAGGGTAAGTATGTTCCACCTGCAGCAAGCTTAGCTGTCTCCATTAGACCGGCAGCTTTACTCACTCTGTCCCTCTGCCTCAGGATGTGCTCGGCTTTAACAGCGCAGGCCTTCAGTTCCTGCAGCGGGAGATCGAGAGCAAAGAAGATGTGATGTTCTTTGCTGATGCCACAGATCGCTTTGAGGAGAAAAAGAGAAAGAGGAGAAAGAGAGAAAGGGTCGTACTGACCATCACATAAACCAGTTCACAGAAAACATCCCACCTAGAAAATGTCACCATAGACTCTGTTTCCACCTCAATTTCATGATGATAATATCTCAAGTTGTCATATTTACATTTTTTTTATTGGCTTGGATATGATATGTAACTGTTTGTGCCAATTTCTACTTTTTCCTAAAAGATTTCAGTCACAAGCCTACTGCCCGAGTCTTTTTATTTTACATAAGCTATTGAAATATCACTTAAATCATAGGAGGGCCCATAGGTGCGGTGAAGTTTATAGCTAATAAACGTTGTCCACAGTATGTAGAAATGGGTGTATTTTAGTATCTAGACAGATTTCTGTTTAAGTACAAGGAGACTGGACACGTGGTGATATATAGGCTTATCTACTGCTTTTCCTGTACCAGTGCTCACTGGAGGAGGTGGGTGGGGGTGGATTCAGCAGTGAAGTGGTGATGTTGGCTGAGGGTTCAGTGGCGAGAAACATGTCGGAGCTGTCACCAGAACAGAGGACCACCACTGGGATTTTTCATCATATTAATAGGAAGAGAGGGGGATTCTGCTTTATTCTCATAACTCTCCTATGTACAGGCCAGCGGTGAAATGACCAGGAGAGCTTTATTAACATGTATGTTTCGCTGACAAAAGCTAAGTCAGAGTGTTCCACAGTTTAGATCACATGAACAAGTCAAGCTAGCTTTCTACCTTAACCAAGGCTGTGCTGTCTACGGTGCTTCATGCCATGAAACAAAGGAAGGGTTAAGTGTCCATGTGTTTGCTGTCTGGTCCAAGCTGAACAGGAAGACAGGTTACATGTATGCTTTACTAAGCTACCGATACTTTACTAAGGTTAGTAAATGTCTAGTAAGCATGTATAAAATTTATGTAATTCAACCTAAATTTACAGTTACATGCCTGATTATATGGAACACAGAGCACACAATGTGTGAACATCTGTGGTCATGTTTTATCAGCCCTGTTTCACTTTTACACACACATTTTACACACATCTCCCATCCAGTGCAACAGTGAAATACAAAGGGAACACTTCCATAACGCTACTCAGCTCTAATTACTATCTGCTATCCTGGCTGTCATTTTTAAAACCGAAAACTAAGCATGTAAAGGCTGTAAAAAATGCTGAGCATTTTTTAAATATGAAGCTCAGACATCATTGGAATATGACCGCAGATCAAAAAAACATCCACACACGAACATCCAGAACCACTGCATCATTAGCTATTAGACTGAGAAAGGTGTGTGTTGTTAGGCCAAGCAAAAAGTGAGAAGATGAGTAAAGAACTGGTACTGAAAAGCAGAGGCTCCTGTACTGACACTTCAGTTTTAAACAAGCAGCAGATGGTTGTTTTATAATAATAATAATAATAATAATAATAATAATAATAATAAAAATAATATGAATAAATTGAATATATAACAGTGGTTTTAACTGTGATCATTGTTAAAATTTTGCTCAAGGATATATCCAAAAAGAGCTGTACCTTTTCCATGTTACATTCAGCTCTGTGGCTGAATACCAAATGGTGCACACCACATGAAATGTGCTATGAAGGGTGTATGAGGTAATTATACCTTAGGTGGCATGCATCAAACACAGGTCTAATATTGTTTTTAACATTTTGATCATTATTTAATTGCATAACTTATTATTGCTGACTTATTTTAAAACCAGTGCTTGCATAGGTAAGTCATAATATCGCCAGCACGATGATGAGGTCTCCTCCCAGTCCCCAAACTTAGGTCTTGTAAAAACCAAAAGCACCTTATTATAGACACTTTCCCTTTTTATTTTGGTGATTGGTCCCTTGTCTCTTGGAGATACAAAAATGAACATCTGCACTCAAATGCACTCTGTAACATGCAGGAAAGAAATTTACCAGAGTTTCCTAAGCACATTATGTACATGAATGGATGGATTGGTTTCTTGGCCCTTCTACATGTGGTGTTGCCTGACCTGTAGCTTGTCGCAAGCAGCTATTCTTACTACTCTCTGATTTTGGGGGTGATGCAAGAAAAATCAGATGTTAAAAATGAAATCTCGTTTGCTAAAGCTATACAATGCTTTGCTAAAACAAAAAACATCAAAGTTTCTTTCTATAAAAAGACTAAAGGAACCCTTTTTTCTAAGAGTGTACAGCTCACAGTCCAACAGCAGAAAACATTTTGTGAGTGAAGCAAACCTCCAATTTTGAGTAATAATCTCAGTTTGAGTTACAGCACTGGGTGGCAGCATTGACTTTCTAAAATTCTTTTTGTAACTCGAGCCATGCTGACAATACTGTCACACTGCAGTCCACCCAAATCACCTATCACTAACTTTACTTATATTCTACTTTACCACATCTTAAAACAAACAACAAATTTAAAAAATAGTAAGCTAAAGCGAAAAAAAATCTTATCAGCAGTTAATGACGCCACCAGTTGTAAGTCTGAGCTTTTACGAAGTAATTTGATCACTAATTCCTCATGCCTGAGACTATTAGAGTATGTTCCTGTCGGGTTCATCCTAAATATGGCACAGGTAACTTATCCTGTAGTGACTCAAAGTAACAATGGCGCTGAGAGGCTAAGTGAGGGGGTACTGAACTGTACGATGCCCATTACTAAGAATTTAACTTATGTAACTATAAACTATTCTAGACATGTGCACTTCATATTACTACCCATAAACAGACACTCAATCCTTTCCTGTGAATGCAATGTTTACCCTGTCCAGATCATTACAGACAGGACTTCTTTGCTTCTTGGCTTATTCTCCACCAACAATAATGTTCCTGTTCTCCCCTGAACAAATGTCATTCACTTCCAATTTAAAAAGGAAAATAAATAGGAATCAATCTAAAGATGCAGTAGGGACTTGTTCCAATAACACTTTTACAATGGCACTGGACTTATGAGATTATTTTTGTACATATGAAAAATGTGATAAATAAAAACATTTTTTCACATTTGTCTTGATATAATAATGATAAAAATATAAATGTTTTAGGGGAAAAAAGAAAAATGTCATAAAAACCTGGTTGTACAAGTACAAGAAGTGTATGCCCTTTAACTAATACTTTGTTAAGGCACATTTTGCTTGTGATACACCAATAAGTCCCTTTGGGTGAGTCTACCAACTTAGCACTTATCTTGATTTGGCAATTTTATTCCACTCTTCCTCCCAAGAAAGCTCCAGATCTATCAAGGTGATCTCCTGTGCTTAGCCCTCTTCAAGTCATTTCACAGGTTTTTGATAGGATTTAGATCTGGGCTCTGACTGGGCCATTCCAAAACCTTGATCTTCTTCTTCTGAAGCCATTCCTTTGTTGGCTTGGGTTTGTGCTTTGGGTCATTGTCATGCCGGAAGGTGAAATTTTTCTTTATCTTCAGCTGTCTAACAGGGGCCCGCAGATTTTGTGTCAAAATGTATTTTGGAGCTATCCCCATAGCATGATGCTGCCAGCTTCACCATGCTTCACCCTGGGTATGGTGTTCTTTGGGTGATAAGCTGTCTTCTTTTTGCACCAAACATATCTTTTAGAATTATGTTCAGAAGGTTCTACCTTCATCTCACCAGACCATGATGCATTTTGCCACATGGCTTGGGGTGATTTAGGTAGGCTTGGATTTTTTTTTTTCTCGTGAGATAGGGCTGGAAGCTCTTTGTGGACCATGGTCTCAGCAGTCAATTGAAACCAAGAAGACTTCAAGTGAATCCAACAGAAACAGTTGATCTTTATTTGGGGTTAATCAGAATAACTTTATTGATGACAGCTGTATGATAATTACTTTTGAACATGCATTGTATGTAATTGGATCGGAGTATGTGATTGGTTAGTTCTGAGCATAGACATACGCCCCATTATAAAGGGTTGTTTTTTCCCCTCTAAAACATTTCTATTTGTTTTTTACTTTATGGTTGCTATATCACATTAACGGTAGAAAAAAGGCCTGGCATTGTTGATCTTCTTTTCATTTTTTTGCATCACAAAAACCTGCCATTTTAAAAGAGGTGTGTAGACAGTTTTTTAAATAAAAGGCCTGCTGTGTCCAACTTTTGTTTAGACTATTGAATATTGGTTGTCTTTGTACTCTCAATAAACCATCTCTTTTTATTATACCCTGATTCTTCACCTCTCTTTCAAACTGCCACTGCAGAGGAGCAACAGGTCCATCACCTTCTGAACCACACACCACTGGGGTAGCGATTTCCTGTACTGAAGCATGACTCGGCCTTCTCTTTCAAAAACTCCAGAAAAAAAAAAACAGAAGACAGATAGCTACACCTTCCCAGACTGTAGATGAGTGTTTAATGAGAAGCTGTAAAAATATTTCAAAAGTGGAAGTAGCTCTGCCAGGCCTTAATTGAGAGGCTTTGTCAGCAGGTGTGTGTGAAAACGTGGGATCTGCATTTCTGAGCTTAGGCTTAGAATGATCTGATCTGTCAGTGATCCTGTTGTTTGCCCCACTGATCTGTAAGCAATATTCCTTCCGGTAAACCCAGACTTGGCAATTAGCAGATGTTTACAGATGTCACTAAGGTCTAATTACCTCAACATCCACAGGGGAGGGAAGTCTGGGACAGCATGTGTCCAAAGATTGTTGTGGCCATAGCAATATGTGTTTGGTCTATTGACCAGTTGGTGTTTGGACGAATTCATAGTTTAGAAAATATTGAGTCTGAATCTAAAACTGTTCACAAATGTTCTGTGAAGTTGTAGTTGAATTACTGCCATTGAAAGTGAAACATGGGAATGTAATCCATGTAAAAATTAGATAGTAAGAATAAAATTACTACTTATTTCATTTTATTTTACTTACTATTGAAACTGGGTATGTGGATAAAATACAGTACTCATTAATGGCAGTTTTTCTTTGAGCAAGAAAATGGACTCTTGCTCATGCCAGAATAGCCTATAGGAAGGCAAAATTGATCCCTGACATGAGATGGTCACCCTCTTTAAAGCATACTTAGAGAGAGAGAGAGAGAGAGAGAGAGACGGGGAGAAAAACGGAAAATGAAAATATCAGGAAGGCCAGAAGCCTGTCAACGAATACCTACCCCCACCTAGTTGCCACTCAGACCACCCAGACTTCACAAAGACAGCATGTCAATCATCCCTCATATATACATATACTAATCTCAGACACCAAACTGTAGGATATATAGAAGAAACAAACCTGTAAAGCAACAAACATAAACTAAATTTTTACCATAGAATTTATATTTGTCTCTGTAATATATTTAGATGTTAGTGCACATAAAGTATTTTTCATAAATACATCAAGACTTGGAAAACATAATGTGAAAACAAAACTCACTATGGCTGGGCAATATGAAGATATATATAAATTATGTTATATATTCTGATTGTTTTAAAAAAATAGATACAAACTGACTGGTGTTTAAATTTTGTACTTAATCTTTAAAACTTCTTTAAAACACTCTTTCAGTGTTAAAATTTATTTATTTATTTATTTATTTATTTAATCATTAAAAATGTTATCTTTTAAATATAAAATCTATATTATTAAAAGATTTTTAATGCGATACTGCTGTATTGCTTGCAGTTTATGAGCAAACCTATATATCATGATACGTATCACATATTGTAGAAATGCCTTCGCAAATCGTGATATGATATTTGTCACCCGACCCTAACTCACACTCCCACACACACACACACACTCACACAGAAGGCAGAGAACGCAGAATGATTCACAGTTTGGACATGTCCATTTCATCTGTCAGCACAGAGGTCATAAGACCACAAGCTATTTCTAATATATTCTGTCAGTTATCAGACCTCAGCACGACCCTAATCACGACCTGTCCCTCCACATCTCCTCTCACTGGAGCCCAACAACACAGCCCAGGGGCTCAATGTAATCCTGCTAACACTAATAACACCTCCACTACAGCACCAACACCCACAGAGGGGCCCAGATCCTCCCCCAAATACCCCACAACAAAGGCTGAATATGAAGCCCTGACTGCTTCGTATTAGTGTTTAATTAAGTTAAAGTGTGTGCCTCTGCATACTCTGTGTTTCTCCACAGAGCAGTAACCCAATTGAAGTCGTCTATTCTTTCATGGCTCAGAACTGGAATTCCAATGAGGTGCCATCACTGTGAAGGCAGGGCCTGCTGCAGCCTCCAGCCATCACTGATCTCTCACTCATGTGATTAATTCAATAAAACCATTAAAACTGACTCATTCCCTCTCTACAGCTACACACATATGCACACTCACCTACACATATTCAGGCAGACACACACATATGAAAGCACACATACACACTCCCTCAGGCATTCTCACACTGACAGATCTCTGCTTAGCACCTTCATACATTACAGATAACCTTTTTAGCACTGACTAACCAGAGCCAGACCTTCTCTCCAGAGGTCTGCCCTGAACCCTGAGGATGGTGGAGAATAAGAGAGAGAAGAGGGGTAGGACAAATGCAATCACTCTCATATTCACTTTCTGTTTATTTTGTGAGTGCAAATGAAAAGGAAGAAATCAGATTTTCACCACATGCTATCTGCCAACATGAAACGTAGTATGCATATGAAAAATCACCATTTTTCAAAAATATAATTCAAGCTACCTGAATTATATTTTATTTGACTAATCTAGTTGATGTTCATAAATTTCTTTAGGCTGTAAATGCCTTGGTTCAATTACACTGATGCCTATGCATTTCATTTTTAATATTAATGTGAGCAAAAAAAGTTTAAATGAAAAACAATTTAAATCCATCATTTGTCACTCTGCAGTTACAGCCTTTTAAATGTGTTTATTTTGGCTCTTAATATTTCATTACATGCTCATTTGATATCTTGTATCAACATGAGTAGAAACCACAGTGTTTGTATGATGACATGAATCCCTGCCCTGGCTGTGTTCTGTAATGTGCAGGCAGCTGACTGTTCCTCTCTTATGTCCTGACCTCATGGGGACACAACACACTCAGTTTTCTCTGTCGAGGTCCTCCCTGGCAGAATGCCACAGATCAGCAGGGAACTTCATTCTAGAGGTGCCTCATGTACTGCCTGAATGGAACGAATTGCAGCGAGCCGCATTTCTGGCTGTATCAGATGATAGAGTCGTGTGTCTGCACTATAAAAATAAAGTGTGTGTGACATGACTGCTGCTTTTCCTTCCTCCATCAGTCCATCTGTAGGACATTTTTCTATGGTTGGATAAGAGTATCTTATAACCTCTGAGACTTAACCTCAGGAAATGAACATATCCAGCCTTTGCTTAAAAAAGGTAATACAGAAGAAAGAGGAAGAGAAAAGGCACTGAAAATGAAAAGGATAAAATATTGCATTAGTCTTGATAAGATATTTAGAAGATGAAAATAAAAAAAGGTAAATACAGATAGAATAAGAGAACATGAAAGTGGTAAAGGCAAAAATAATAAAGGCACACACAAAGGAATGTCACAGCTTACCTGGATGTTGTTTTAGCACGTTAGAGCCATGAGTGGGAGGTACAAGATTAATTTATTCACTCCAAGTGCTCTGAGAAGTGTGAGGACAGCTTAACACGTGCTAATTTATTATTGCAATCATTAGCATTGCTACAATTTGTATTTGTTCATATAGACGTTGAACACTAATATGCTCTGAGCCTTCAGATCCTCAGATCCTTGTATTTCAGCATCTCAGTAAGTCTGTGCAGCCAAGCTCAGGTGAAGGGCAGAACTCTGCAGGCCTCTGAGTGATATTTAGGCTCTACCAAGTGCGCTAGCACCCGAGTTTATGAACACATAGACTATGAGAAATTACATGGTTATATGGATGTCAGAGCTGTCAGAGACCTTAGCAGTCTCTGGAGGCGAGCATGGTTAAGGTACAGTGCTGTGGCCCACACTCTGTGGGTCCGAGCAGTGAGTATAGGTCTCCACCAGGCCCTGTGCAACCTGATTCCACACACATATGTTCAGCCCCCAGTCATGTAAAACATATATGTTATACATTTAATCTTTTAATGGCAAGTGACAGACAAAGGACAGAGTTGAATAAGATACTTAGAATCCAGTCCCTGGTTCATTTTCATACATTTCTCCATTAAGCCACAGCTGTTGTTAGAGATTGCAGGGGTGAACCTTTATGTATTTGGAGTTTCTTTGGGGAAGCATAGTTTTCAAATTTTTTTTCTACAACATTAAATGAAAAAATACTTTGAGATTTGGTTAGAGTTTATTTTTGTATCACACTTGTGCACTAACAGTGGTGAACTGACATAAACCTGAGATTGTCTTGACAACTACTGGCATATGCTGGTTTGATGTAAAGTCTTGGCTACGTATAGTGATAGTTTGGCCAAAAATAAATAGCTCCAGTGCAAAACTAAAGAACAAAACTTCAGACACCTAACATGTCTTGGTTGATTGACTACTTTTGGGATAAGGAAAATATTGGCTGAAGTATTCCTGTAATATCTGACATACTTATTCACTGGCACACAGTTTCTTCTGGCACTAAAACTGCAAGATTACAAAATGTAACAATTTTGATAAATGAAAAGACAAGAGCCATTTAGCTCGGATATTCATTTTAATTTAACTTGATCACAGGAGTGTTTAACGTTTCAAGAAATCATCTATAAGGCAGACAAAGGATAAGCCTGCTGCCCTTTCTCTGAGAGGAATCAGACAGTTCACTAGTGCCAGAGCCATAAATTTCCACTGGCATGAAACACAAGATGGGTTCTCAGCAGGTCCGGGAGGTTTTTCATCACTAGAGCTTTTTAGTGGCCTTCACCATGATGGCTGCATGTCACCAAAGAAGAGGACTATATATGTATGTGTGTGCATGCATACTGTTGACTGAGGGTTTGCAAGTATATATTTCTATGCATATACAGGAAAGGAGAGGAGCCATCAGTGGGAAGCAGACGGAGCAGGAGGAGATTAGAAGTAGAATAGAGAGGAGTAAAGAGGTGAGGAGAGAGTCGTAAATTTATCAAAGGCCTGGGCTGGGAGTGGCTTTAATGCAAAGTGAAAAAGACCCTTGGAAAGTTTGCTGACAAGATTAATACGCAGTTGATGGGAAGGTTTTCATGACAGGGTGCCAACAAATAAACACAATTCAGGGATGACACCTCCCCATTCCCAGAATTCCATTAGAGTGTTCCCATGTCAGGTGGTCCCAGCACCTCTCATTAGCCCTCCAGAGAAAGAAAGATTACTTAGTTTCTGAGAAACTGTAATATTGAGGCCATTTTAAGTTTAAAGTAAAAAGACGACAAAGAATCTTGATGTCCATCAGTTGGTCCATTTAATAATAACAAGCCCCTTAAAGTAACTTTTTCAACATGCTGGAATGACCCTACAAGTGGCTACCCTGTGCTTTGTACCTTCTAACTCCCTTACATAGGCTTCATTACTTCAAAATATACCACACAGGCTCAGTCAAAAAGTGATCCACTCCTGCTTGATCATGTGGCCAGGCTGGTAGCCAAAAAGATTTATGTCTTGTTACGTGTTGTCTACATTGGGACCACTTAACTTCAACAAAAGGGACAAAGCATAATCACTCTCACCGTGTCACAATTTGTATAAACTTTATGACCCAGCTGACGGTCCATCACATTTGGGATCATAAATGAACTTGTTTTATGACCTGGTAGCCGTCACTATTCTTACTCATATTCACAGTGCTGGGATGCCTCTAAGAAATTTGACTTTACATTATCTCTGAGAAGGACTTAGAAGCTAAATCCACAAGGGGTAATGTCAGATTTATAGCACAAAAAAAACAAGAAAAAGAAAAATTCAGGCAATTTTATTCATGGACCACCACTGAGGCATTAATGACTGAGACGTGACTGAGACACAAATTAACTTAAACAAGGCACTATTTTAACTCACTGGAGCATCATAAATTTAACTTGCAACTACAATGGGAAAAATAATACTTTATAGCTTTATAAAACTAAATTGTGAGTGACTATTCTCATTAGAACAATATCTAAATGTTATTATTTACTGTCCTGCAAACAAAAATCTGTGCGTACACCCACTTAGTATGTAAGGTGGCTTGTAGCTTGATGTGTGTACAGTTTGATTTATCATATAAGTGGTACTGGACTGCACTATACGAGTTATACAGGGGCAGAGCTCTGAATGAAAAGGAAGTATGTTAAAGTTTGGCAGGATTGGAAATCAGGCAATTCAGTCACTGGGATGCAAACAACCCAGTGATGGATAGTAGCACTCGACTTTTCTCCTCCTGTCTGAGCTCATGTCTCCATGTACTACAGAAGTAAAATCCTGGTTAATAGTGTCCTCTTATACCTCTTGTCTTTCTCTTGATTTGCTATTATTCTGCAAGCTGTAGCTTTGTTATCTTCTTGCATCTAATCACACTTCTCATTTTTGCATTTGTTTATGCTTTCCTCTGTGATAAATTTTCAATATGCCTATCTGATGAGCTGCTTCATGCTTACTTGCCAGGTTTATGAAATGAACAAGAGTGTTGATTTACCAAAGCGGATGTAGTGTGTATGTATGTAGGGATAAAGATAGGTCTATATAGGAGGATTAGAAGTTATAAATGAGAATAATGGCAATATTATGTTATGTCTACTCAAAAGACAATGAAAGAACCCTGATAAACGTAAATATAAGTTGCTCAGACTGTCTGTGCTGCAGTCTTCTCAGTAGGACGCAATAACCTACTGACCTCTCATAAACAGCACCATGAAGACCACCATGCTGAAGTGCAAGTCTATGCTTTCACACATAACATAGAGCTCCCTAACGATCCACACAGGGCTTCATATACTGAAGATGACAAAACTCTTTTGTTGAGCAGACAAAATTAACACCTTTTCTACAACTCAGGGTGCCTCAACGACATTAGCACACTCTTACTTTCTCACTTTCTTACGCACAGTGATTTTTGTTGCATTAGTCCATTGCACCAAGTTGAAGAGTGTTCAACCGTTCTTTGGTATAACAACTGTTAATTAGCATTGCATGCTGCGATATAACTTGACGTTCTATCAAAAATGCATTAACAGATGGTACACACTCCATGCTTACAGTCAAACATGTGCCCACCAGCAAATTCTAAACGTAACATGTATTTGGGGCAGTCGGAGGATAATGTTCAGTGCTGGCTCCAAGGTCACACTCCCTGCTCCCCCTCTCCTAACAGAGAGGATTGTAATAGCTGCGTTGACAGACATGTCTGACCAGCTGGGATTGCTGACACTAGCACATGTTAACCCTTTAAAGATAGAGGACTAAAGCTCAGTCTTATATTCTGAACACAAGACAACATCCTAAATTAAGAACTTATTCCATACTTACAAAACCTAACCCCCTTGAGGAGAGAATAATGATATAAAGTATTGTACATTCTTGCACAATTTAAGAAAGTACAAATTCCTTGTATATCTTTGTGATGGGGGAAAAAGAGGTGCAAATTGGTGTTCATTGTTTCACTCGTTTTGGTAAAAAACAAATGCACATTTCTTAAAAGAACTCTGCTTTTACAGTGGTCTATGGAGGCCATATGGTGAGATGAATGTAAATCTATCCATGAGTGAAACAAAAACAGTGATATGAAACAAAATTTTTATTATAGTGATGCTCTGCTGCTGGCAGAGGCCACTTGGGGGCTCTCACTGATCTGAGAACAGCTGGAGAAACACAAGTCACTTGGGACTGGGCTTTCCCTCCAAACAGCTGGAAAAACAAACCAGCTGGTCTCGGCCACCTAAGGCCTCTGTATGTGATCACAAATACACAGCTATCTGCTCCTACCTCAGCCATGGCCCACACAGTCATTAAGCATGGTCAATGTAAAACTACATCAAACACCAGCCCTTTAAATGCTTCACACACCCTCCTCTGCAACTCCAGACTATATTTTGATTATAGCTTGTAAAAAGCAACACTAAACAGCCCTCATCTACCGTGATACATGCGGGGAACCTACTGCCCTTAACACCACATCAACCCACCCTTTCTCTAACATCAACAGCTCTCAGTGGTTTCATAGCAATAGAATTACAACATAATCCAAACAGAGGGGTCACACATGAACTGAAGTGACCAGCTGTGAAAGGCTTTGACACAAAAGTAATTTATTTCTGTTTATGACAGTGACCAGACACTGTTCTGCTAAGATTGAACACACTAGTTGCATATAACTGAGAAAGATTGTTCAGTGAAAATAGGCCTCACTAGTCAGATTACACAATATGAATGACCATTGCCAGACTGTAAAAAATACATCACGGACTGAATATGACCCAGGCATACTGAATGGGTGGTGACTAGAGCAATGGCGAAAACACAAGTAAAGGAATCAATTCACCCTTCTGTTATACACATAGCTTTAAAACAAGTTATTGTTGAATATAGAACACATTATATGGCCAGAAGTTTTTGGACACCTGGCAATCACACCCATACCTGGCAATGTTACCATGTGATGGCAGAGCACAATACAAATATTTCTATATAAACATATTTAATGTGTTTCATGTTGGAGGATTCCTTAAAGACCCAGTCTGCCCTCTCTTCTCTCTCTTTCTATCAAAACAGTGCCTAAATTGCTTCACATTGTATCTTTGTTTCTCTCTCTCATTATGAAGACAAGAGTCTCAGGAGGACTATTTCTTTGCCACATGCAGGGAATGCAACCATCCTAATTTTGTAAATGCTTACAAACAATATTTAACAGCAGATTGTCAGCAGACACAGACATTTGCCAGTGCGGTAAACAGGGTGATCTTTTAATAGATGATGAGTCGGGATGTTCTGTCACCAGGGACAGAAGGTGAAGGAGGGTGGACTTCTCTCATCCATCATCTTTCTGTGGGGTGGATCATTAATGCACAACAACATTGTTCACAGCTTATCAGAAAGTTTATTTCACACCCAGGCATGTTCACAGGCACAGCAGCCTGACAGATCATCCAATTTGACAAAGACAGATGAATCCTGAAAGTCAGCTGAGTGCTGAGGAGTGGACAACTGGGCTGGGGCAGTCTAGGAGAGAGCACACTAAATATAGGGAACATGAAGTATGGTTGGGATGATAGGCAGATGCAGTGATAGCGTGGCACTGCTTGGCAAGAACATTCCCAGCTATCCTCTTTCCTTGTGTATAGTATCTAACAAATCATGGAAAGTGTTTTTGTTGTTTAATGCTGTGGCAGCACTGTCCCACTGTTCGGAGTCATGGGTCTGTAGGTATAAAATACGTCAAATTTAGAGTAACATTTTGATCTTAAGATGAAAAAATACTTAGACATCACAAAATTTATTTTGATAGTTAGGCTTCAAAATAAAAGCAACATACAAAAATTTAGCCTTACTCTTAAATGGGTAAGTATTTAGGAGAACTTCATCTGAAACGGTTGAGAGTTGTAAAAGGTGGCAGCACTGAGACAGAAAAGACCACAATCTGCCATGCTCGGAAATATGTATTGGAAATGAAAGGTGTTGCAGTTCTCATAAAAGATGTACTGCGTCAATAACAAAGTATTTTTTATTATTATTGGTTACTCAAGTATCCAATACTCAAGTATCCAATATCCATTTTTGCTCACAGATTTAATTAGTAATTAAATACCATTCGACCCAGGCTAATTTGAGGCACAACTATTTTGGACACACCACATCTGGCTGTTTCTGTTTGATGATGTAATATGTGGATTGTAAATACTTCCAGGAGAACTGGATTCCAGTCCATCATGATATCTGTACCAGCTCTGCTGGAGTGACCAATCATAGAATGAACCTCCATTTTCTATACCACTTATCCTACACCGGGTTGCAGGGTAGCCTGGAGCCTATCCCAGAGGACCCATTCTACATACACTCACACACCCATTCACACACTACGGACAATTTGGAAATGCCAATCAGCCTATTTTGCTTGTGTTTGGATTGGGGGAGGAAACCGCAGAGGTGCGAGGCAAACGTGCTAACCAGTAAGCCACCGTGTCCCCCGTGGCAAAAACAACACTGATATAAACTTTATATATGGACTTACATACAACCACTTGTTATACATGGAAATAACAGACTCTTTCACCTGTATGTGGCTTCTTGTAATTTTTAAAAGCTGTGATCTGTGAGTATTTGGATTCTATGTGGTTTGTGTTTAAGCAGAAAACAATTAGATCACTTAAACAGTCTAAATTTCAAACATACATCTTAATTCATCTTAAAGCTGTAACTGGTCCTCACTGGAAGTGGTATTAAATCTGTTTTCATTGAGACTGTAGCTTATCAAATGTGAGTTATTCATATATTTTCATCCTTAACACATATTCACCTTTTGAAGCAATTTTTACTATTATTATTGTTGTCATTATTATTTTAGGAGGGATCCTAAACATAGGATGGTGTGATTGTGCTTTATGTATAGCCTACTTCTTATGCACGATTATTGGCTGATACTACAGAAATGGGATGTGGTAAATTCATTTAGAGCAATGCCACTTTTGTACTTCATGCTTAAGATTTAGCCCTAGGATTAACTTGTACTCCTCACTAAGAAATATTTTTACTCCCAGCGTTTAACTAAGATTTTTTTTCCGTATATATAAGTATACTTATTATTAAGCGTTATTGAGACTACTGAGACTTAATATTGAGACTATTATTAAAAGTAATTCTCAGAAGCTTTATACATACCGACCCTGGCATGGGTTTCAAGTTACTGGAGAGCTCTGTCTCATAAATGAGAATCATCATTCCATTTCAAAAGGGAAGCGTAAGAACACAACTGTCAGCAAGTCAATTTATAGCACCCTCTCCCTCCTCAGTTCTTATAATTTGATTTCATGTGTAACCTTATCCACTGAATCAAACATAGTTCTAGTGCCAGCTCCAGCCCTCAGTGTCTCATCCTTCAATTTTCACTATCCCCACTGTGAAAACCCCAGTGCACCCCTTCCTCTGCCAAGTCACACTACACCCTGCTGAGTATAATTCACCTGCTAAGTGTAATCAAAGCTTGTCTGTCTCATCGTGTATGCAGTCCTTGTATAGAATGAAACACAGACATAGGTTTGGGGGGATTGAATTGCCCTTTTTAATCATGTCTGCTCAATGCATGTTGTTGGTCGGTCAATTCAGCAAAAATGTATATATTTATAAAGCTATATGAGTTTAAATGACAACGAATCTTGTCTTTTAATCCTTGCACTGGAAGAGTTGTGGGAAAAAGCCATCAGCCCATGTCCTCTTTCATTTACTGTCACTGTAGCACACTGTAGTGGACAGTGCCATGTGGAAACCCTTAGAGGGACAGGTGCATAAAGTTAAAAGGAGGTACGTGAATGAAAATTTTAAAACGTCAAATGCATAACCTGCTGAACCAAAGGAACAGGTATTCAGACAGCACATACCAAACCATACCATATTATGCATTTATCAAATTATATAATAGATTTGTATGTTCTATAATATCTTGAATAATGAAAAACAATATTAAACGAAAACAATATAGTTGAAATGGGAAGATTTTATTTATGCTGATTAACTTAAACACTGCCTTTAAGCCTATAGTTTTCACAGATTATACCAGAGATGGTCTTGGACATTCTGGACTGCAGCTAGTTAGTAAAGAGGCCCTACTAGGTGCAATTAATCATTACTGTCACAGCACTGTTTCCTACCTTATCTAGCCCTGAACTTTTGATTCTACATCACCTGCCCTGATGGAATAAATTTTGGATCTTTTTGGATATTTAATTATATTGTCTCCACCACTTCTGCAACTCCTGTTTTAATATTTAAAAAAAAAAAAAGATCTAATTGTGGGAGCTCTTCCCTGTCCAATTCTTTCTCTTTCCTCTCTATTCAACTTTGGGCTCCACTTTTATGTGTATAATTCTGAAAGGCATTCTGATCATTTTGCTCATTACGCTGTAGGCTGATGCACTGTTAAAAACAATTCACGTCAAATAAAGCAAAGCAATGTAATTGAACCAATCATTAGTGACTTCTCAATCTTCAGCTCATATTAGATGCATCCTACAGGATGCAGTGTGTTTTTCCCAGACTTTCCAGATCTCTACAAATTCAAGAATGGATTACTTTTCAAATTCATTAGCACAAACACATTAGCACAAAATAACGCAATGTTTGATGAGGAAAAAATCTCAGTTGAATGTAAAGTTTCATAATTGAGGTATTTACATGTTGTTGTGTACGACTCTGAATGCACACCAATAAAGTTAGTATTGGTCTAAAGCACATGCTCACCTGCGATTCATATATGTTGTCCTGCACAGACATTTTGTTGTTAGTCAATGGAAGGAAGGTATTTTGTAATTATTTAATATGTGGCACAGTGGTAAAGCCTTTGGAATACACACGAGAAAATGGTGAACTCAAATCCCAGCACTGCCAAACTGCCAATGTTGGGGCCTTGAGCAAGACGTTTAAACCTCAGCACAGTTGTACCAAATGAGCAAGATAGGAATATTTTGCGTATAATTAACCTTGTGGTTAGTATAGCATAAAGGCGAGGTGCCATAAGCAGAGGCCTGTCATGAAACCTATGCCACTAGAATGAGGCATCCATTGCTGTAACATTTCACATTTAGATACTGCAGGATACTGCATATGCTTATTTAGACATGGATAGGATAAAGTATTAATGTGTGATTGTGTGCAGAAGGGCTGTTCAGTGTTTAAATAACTGAGTTATTCAAAATGTATGCAGCTTGTACTGAAGCATGCACAAATCTTTTTGAATTCATGCCAATACTGTTCAGTTAGTTTTTTTTTTTTTAATTCTTTACCTTTCCTCAGAACTTATAGTCATGCCACTATGAGATGATCTACTATCCGAGAACATTTCAGAAAGAACCAAGGCATTTCAGTGCATCCCAGCCAGGAGCACTGAGCTTTCATCAGCTCCAAATGATTTACATTACATCCACGAGTGTTTATTTTCTGTCAGTCTCCATATCCAAACACAGCCTGACATGAGCCCATGTTTAAGAGGGCAAAGGTCAAACAAGTTTAAACCCATTATAAGCTAAAACAAGAGGAGCATTATTTTCTTATGACAGATAGAAACTTCTCTTTCAGACCTATTGGCATTAAGCACATAAATTACAAACTGCTCATAAATGATACGTCAAGATGAAACCTTCCCTGAATATTTAAGACTATGGTGTTACACTAACAGCCCATTTAACAGCTTTGGCTAAGCCTTCCAAACATAGGAAAACTAATAACAAGAGCTAATACTCTCACCTGAAAATATATGACCCTGAAGAAAATTTACTTAACTTCTGCTGCTAACCTTCTCCTTCTTGCACTGTATTTAAAACTAATTCATTAATTAGTTAATGGATGCATGTGTGTGTAAGAGGCTGGACAATGGCTGGTAAGTCTGTCCTGCTGGCCAGATGTGCTGTTGAAAGATGACTTCACCCATCGTCAGAAGCATGACATTAAAAACTGGGGAGTGACGTGGATCCTGGCAGAAACCTGCCTGGTGTGTTCTCTCCAACAAAGTTTGTTTAATGTTTAAACATATGTGTGTAGAACAGACAAAAGAGACTTCAGCCTTCAACTGAGTTTAATGCTTTTGGATGCGTGAGAGTGTAAGTGCACAATGTGTATTACATTATGTAAGACAGCATGACATAGCATTTGGTCACAACAAGCACATTTGATAACAAGCATTGCAAAGAGCACCCTAGTGTTGACAACACGGTGTGAGTCAGACTAGTCTTTAGAATGACCTCCCAACCTCTGGATGACCTCCCAACCTCTGTCTCTATAACAGTTTTGCTGTGGAATAAAAGGAAGTCAAATGGATTGTGTACATGGACCATGCAAGAAGTTAAAAGGCAATAAATCCTGACTCCATGTCTACAGGTCTGAGTTCTGAGTGGGGAAGAAAGACAGGAGCCCTCCTTCACTTAAAAGAAAAATAAGATGCAGAGTATATATGGTTATATGGTTGAAGGGAGGTGTCTGACAGTGATTTGGAAAAAGAAAAGAAATTAGCATCAGGTTCACACACACAAATGCACAAAAATAGACAGACATACACAATTTCATTTCAACAGCATCCTAAACCAGATGTGTTTGACCTGGTACTTTACACAGGCATCTCAGCTCAACACATGGAACATTCCAAAGCCTGACATTTCTAAAGCTAAATAAATCACTACAGATTGAGTGTGACATGGAGGGCATAATAGGTAGTGATGGGACAGAAAAAACCCAAGTCAAGAGAAAGTATTTACAGAAGCAAGGATGAAGGAGGAGGACTTGAAGGTATCCAGTGTAGGTTGAATTTGTGTGGCAAACTGAAAGGAGAATTAACAAAAATAGAGAAATTCTGGGGTTAAAACTGGGGGTAAACACCATCCCCTAAAGTAGCAGACACACATTTATTTGGACTTCTTGGAAAATAGGTACTAATGCTGCTCTTTAAATGGCCAGATTTGGTCAGTACCACAGTAACTCGTAACAAAATGTTGTGTTTGTGTATGTGTATATATGTGGTTGTGTGTAAGAGAGAGACATATAAAGACTGTTTCCTTTGTGCTACCGTAACACCAACTTAACTTCAATGTGGGAGGGTAAAGAAAGCTATACTGACAGATTTTACAGAGGCCTGGGTGCTAGATACATATGTGTGCATGGATGCCAAGAACAATGCATGACATAGTTTGAAATAAATACCATTGTCATACAGCCACCTTTACCTGGAACCTTCTCACCAAGTTCCTGCCAGACAAGCGCTGGTTCTAAATGAAGAACCCTGGTGGTTACCCAGTATTCATCTAACACCGTCAAATACGTAACTGTTGTTCAATTTCACCCCCTACCCTCCAGGGATACTGAAAATCATCTAGATAATGTATGCCACAATGTCCTGAGGAACAGACACCTTATGACTGACTACAAAGGCGTTTGGGGATGAGAAAATGAGGAAGAACTCCAGCCCCAGTAAAATACATTAACAATCCGGCTAATATAGCGGTCTCAGCGAACAGTGAATGGAAAAGTGAGGGAGACCCACTACGCAACATTAGATGCACTTAGCTACAAACCTGCTAGGCAGAAAACTGCAGGGGCTGTGAGACAGGGCCAATAGTGCAGAGGGAGCCCCAACCCATAGAGGTACTAGAGGAAAATGGAGGGAAACCCACCTCTGGCCCCTGTATTCATGTCAGCAGAGTCCCCCTTTGCAAGCTTAGAGGTAAATGGCCCAAATGTCAATAGACAATAAGCTAGTAAAAAGCTCAGAGTGCCAAGAGAATCCAACCCAGTGAGATTCTGAGAGGTGAGTATCTTACTGAGCTACAAGAGCAGATCATTGCTAACTCGCAGAAAGAGTGTTGAGCTAATATAGCTAACAAGGCTAGCAAGCTACCTAGGGACCCCAACTCAAGCTAGCAGCCACAGACCTACAGAACGGACTCCGAAAAAGTATGAAAATTCACATTGCAACTAAAATGATAATGAGATAATAGGAGATGGTAGGAGTCTATCAAGAGATATGGAGAACAGGGTACCTGTAACTCTGACCATTGTCACAAGGTGTCCGCAGACAAGACTCATAAGCTCAGGCTCTCATGTGCTGCAAAAGAAAAGCAATCGAGTTTGAAATGCCATCTGTGGCCGAGATTCTAGAGAGCAAAATTGACCATGGTCTCTGGGTAAGGGGTTGGCATACTTGCACTCCCCTGTCAATCACACCAAAACTAGCCAAACGTAGGCATCTCTGAACTGAGAGTGTGTTGTGCTGCCCTGACACAGCAACAGTTAGAAAAGATGAGGGTTCTGGCTTCACCCTGCCCCATACCCCACAGTTGGTAGCGGTCATGTAATGGGGTAGAGCTACCTAGTGGGTGGGATTGTACATAAGGTCCATAAGGAAGGGAACAATGGCAATATAACAATGGTATTTATTGCAAATCATTTTTCACTTCATGGCATTGTTGGAAGGTCTAAGCATATGTTTTTATTATATAATGTGCTTCAACATAGGAGTACAATGTAGTCATTCAGTCATTCATTTGGTTTTAATTGATTTCTTCTTAAGCTTCTTAAGGGTTTTGTAAGCTCTTTAGGTTGCTCTTTAGGTTGAGTGAGGTACACTGGCTAGCTCTGCCTCTTTACAAAGCCTGTTTGGATATTTACAGCATGTGGACACTGTGAAGGTCACAGACATAAAGCAGGATGATGACTTTCACAAATGGTAACTGCCTTAAGAGCCCCCTTTGGATTACAGAGAGCCCATTGGCTGCTGGTGGACTGGACCAAGTAAGCACTGACTGACTCAACAGCGCCTCGAAACGTCAACTAAAAAGCTGCTGTAAATCGGAGAGTTAGAGTTGATCTGGGTTGTACGGGTGAGGGCCAGTGGGGTGCCACACAGTTCCCTAACGTTGGAAAATCAAGGCGGAAACTCATTCTGAGAGCTGGGGGTTCAGAGCTGTAAAGGGACGTCTGGGGCCCAGCAGTCGTGTCCGCTGAATATTTCAACTTGAAAAGTTTTTTCCTCCTTAATTTTCTGTCTGGCAGCCCTTTCCCTTTGCATAATTTAATGGTTGTTCCGCAGGAGCTGTGGGCATGTGTATGAATCAGCCACAGAGCCAGAACAGTTATATTACTGTGAAGGTACACACAACCTGCACAAACGATGGCCATTTGCCTGGTGTATGTTATCATTTGGTCACATTAAATGAGTTTTTATTGTCACGCCTCTATATAGCTCATATACATGGGAAAGAAATGTCATTTCTCAGCATATAACAATACAGTACCACAGTACACAGCACTATATAAAGTGCAGATACACAATTGTGAGACGAGTGCAAAATATACACTAAATATACAGGACAATAAATACACAGGACAATGCAAATGAACTAGTCAGGACAACAGAGTAGTGTTGTATGGGAGAACCAGTGCAAACAACTGTATGTAAATTACTGACTATGAATAGTGTAAAGTAAAGAAGTGCATACATTTCAAACACAACTTAAACTCAATGCCTTTTAGTGCTAAAGTGATTTTAATTGTTGAAGTGTCTGGAATGTCGTTGTGTTATAATATCTACCTGGATCTTTTTTCTTTCAGCATTTTCTTTACACATGCCAACAGATATAGTTCCAAATAGAGACACACTATATAAATTAAGAAATATCACTTTCCTCCCTTCTGTGTGATCACCTGACCATGGACCTCAGCTCAGGGGTTGCTAACATATACAACAGGCCAAAAGTATGGAAACAACATTAAATGTTTAAAAAAAAAAAACACACACACACACACACACACACAATTGTTTCTTTACAATATAATAGTAATGGTATGTCTTTGAAATATGTAAGTCATATGTTTATTAACATAAAACAAAACTGCTTGACTAAATGTCGGCTGCAATATCTAAACGCCTGGTGTCCCATTCAGGTTGTATTTCTGCGTCGCACCCATTGTTCCTGGCATAGGCTCTGTGACCCTGAAGAGGACAAAGTGGCTACAGAAGATGACTGAAAGAATGATTCTTAATTTGTTGGTGCATTTTAAATTTTGTACAGCACTTTGGCCAACAGCTGTTGTTTTTAAATTTTATAAATAAATATGACTGACTGACTGACTGACATTTTGCATTTATTCTATGAATTTCATTGCAACTCTAATAATTTATGCTGACTGTCACATTCAGATGTTACTGGATGCTTCATTCAGCTAATCTTAAATTAGTGATTTGTAAAATTTCTCAGTGTTACAGACAAGTATCAACAAATAGGATGAAGGATTTTCTCGTATGAGTGGAAGAATATAATTGCAAATTTGTTGGCACAATTTGATTTTGACAAACTGATTTAATTGTAAAGCATATTTAAAATATTTTTAATATGTTTATTTAAAAAAAAATCCTTGCTTACATAATATCTACAGACATATATAATTCTTGTGAATAATTCAGTTCTGCCCTATTCAATTAACCAATATAGGTTCCCTCTGAAAGTAAAATGTTGTCTGCACAATGTTGGTAATACTGAACTGCAGACTGCACATTTACTATGTTGTTGCTGAAGTGAAGCACACTTTCTAAGAACTTTATGAGGAGGAGGATGTCCTCATGCAGGTATGCCCCCATGATCAGCAGCTGTAACCATGTCCTTTCTTATTAGAGTCATCACTGGGAGGCTGCATGCTGGGTCTGATCAGGGCCTGGAATAAGAATGAAGAAACATTGCTGTGGCTTCTGCGCATCTGACTTGAGGCTCATCTTACAGAGCTTCAAGCACCTGGCTGTATTAGTGAACTCATATGTGAGCCATATAGGAAGACGATGTATTTGTAGGAATGTACACATGTGCTTGTGTTCATACTGCAAGTACACATAAAATTCACCCAAAATCAGCTCACATATTTTTCAGAGAACACACACACACACAACAGGCATGATTGCTTTAGCATATCATGTCCAGGTTTAGTCCACACTTTCCTATGGGACTCTTGAAATAGATATCACAGAGTCAGAGTTTGTGAGTCTTAGCTGTCAGAGCCAATCACTCAGCTTCTCATTTTACTCAGATTCTTCAAACACATTTTATTACTACCACCTCAAGTGCTTCAGGCAGTATATATGAATATGTTCATAGTTCTTGTCTTTTCTCAGGTCCTGACTTTTATTGTACAATATTTGTGGTTTCTTGTTTAAGGCAGTTTTAGTTTGATAACCAGATAACGGAATAAATTATTTTCTACCCTGTATAATGCAAACCAGTTACAATGTTAGTTCATATTATATAATATAATAGGTAAATAATTAACTTTCCATACATGTACTGTGACACAGGATATTATTATTAATATCATGGAATTGTTATCATTAAAACATTCTTGTACAATAAGCTGTGGTGTTAGTTGGCTTTGCACCCTCTCACCAGACAGCAGGGCCATTATGGATGCCAAAAAGTGTCATTTGTTGAACAATATTACAGTAGTTATGACAGAATCACAGCCAGGGGATTTAGTATGGCACTTCTTCTGGCAGCACAGCACCGGCTTTTAATTTTGCAGTTCTTATGACAGCGTAACACCCAGGCTGTTTAACAGGTGCAACAATGCCCTTTCCCTCTCATTCTGCTGCTGGGACAAGATCACACCCAGCTCCACAGACCAGTTGTCTCTAGGCCGTAGATATCATAAGGATAGAGAAGCAAATGGCCAAAGTGTCTGTGCATTTATAAATATAGGTATGCTAGTATTTGAGATAACGTACCTCACGCTTTAAAAAGCTTTTATATTGCAGCATTGGGTATGAAAATTCTAAACCAGGCTTTATATTTCAGCTGATTTGGTGTGTATGTAGCTCCTAAACCTAAAACATACATTTTCCTTGCCTCCCTTATGTGTGTACATGCTTGTATGTGTGTGAGTGTGTGTGCTACATAGACCCCTCTGAAACAAGAGCCATGTCCAATCTGCTGGAATTCAGTTTGTCTCCCATTCTCTTTGGCTGTCTGCAAACCATACCTCTCAGTGCTAACAATGGGACTTCTGTTATCTCAGGATTTCCACGATAACACTGCCACATACCCGACACCTAATGTACAGCTGCATGTCACAGCACAGGATCTTCTTATTGGACATTCTATTACAAGGACTGATGCACTCGTAAGTTAATTAGCATTGTCCTGTGCACATAGAGCACACAAATGCACTTAAATGAATAGTACAGTATTTTCAAATCTAAAGCTTATCTTTATGCCACCTCTGTAGCACATGTGTGATTATGTCAACATTAAAACCAACTGCCTAATATCACGTAGGCCCCCCTTTTGCTGCCAAAACAGCTCTGACCCGTCAAGACATGGACTCCACAAGACCTCTGAAGGTGTGCTTTGGTATCTGACACCAAGATGTTAGCATCAGATCCTTTATGTCTTGTAAGTTGCTAGGTGGGGCCTTCATGGATCAGACTTGTTTGTCCAGCACATCCCACAGATGCTTGATCGGATTGAGATCTGCGGAGTTTGGTGGCCAATGGTTTCTCAAACCATTCCTGTACAATATTTGCAGTGTGGCAGGGCACAATTTCCTGCTGAAAGATGCTACTGTAATTAAGGAATTCCGTTACCATGAAGGGGTTTACTTGGTCTGCAACAATGTTGGTATGCGTCAATGTAACATCCACATCCAACAAGGTTTCCCAGCAGAGCATTGCCCAGAGCATCACACTGCCTCTGCTGGCTTGCCTTCTTCCCATAGTGCATCCTGGTGCCATCTCTTCCCCAGATGCACATGCACCCGACCCTCCATATGATCTAAAAGAAAATGTGATTCATCAGACCAGGTCACCTTCTTCCATTTCTCCATGGCCCACTTCTGATGCTCACATGCCCACTGTAGGTGCTTTCGGAGATGGACAGGAGTCAGCAAAGGCACTCTGACTGGTCTGCAGCTATGAAGCCCCATATGTAGCAAACTGCAATGCACTGTGTGTTCTGACACCTTTCTATCATAGCCAGCAGTAACCTTTTCAGCAATTTGTCGCAATTTGGCCCCTGTCGCCGGGTCACTGGTTGTTCTTCTGTGGATCGCTTTTGGTAGGTACTAACCACTGCATACCAGGAACACCCCACAAGACCTGCTGTTCCCAGTCCTCTAGCCATCACAATTTGGCCCTTGTCAAAGTCGCTCAGATCCTTACTCTCGTCCATTTTTCCTGCTTCCAACAAACTTCAAGAACTGACTGTACACTTGCTGCCTAATATATCCCACCCCTTGACAGGTGCCATTGTAACGAGATAATCAGTGTTATCCACTTCACCACACCTGTCAGTGATTTTAATGTTATGGCTGATCAGTGTTTATATATATATATATATATATATCAGAAGACTAAGAGTAGTAGTTAAGATTTAAAATAAGGAAGGAAACTGTATCACACAAAGTGACTGAATCCTCACTCTGGGTCACATATCAACAGCAAACACCCCTAAGCCCAGACATTAGACATTAGAAGCCAGAAATGACACCTTTGTGCAGGATTTAATTTTGAGCTATAGTGGGTGTTAGAGAAACACATGATGTAGGCAGTTGTTTTGAGGGCAGTTGGGCTGTGATCATAAAGGCAGGTTTTATTAGCTGTTGCTTGATTTGTTCCTGCAGGCTGTGGAGTGAGCAACTAAATCAATGTGTCCAGCTGTTCTCCCGGCTCGGCCATTCCGCTCGCGCAGCAGGTGTATGGCCTGCAATGCCTGTCACACACACCCGCTCACATAACAAATAATAACGGCCTTCACACACACTGGCCATCCATCACTGTTATGGCCTGGCCTGAGAGACTGCTATACAGACACACACAGTGAAAAAAAAAAAAACATGTGCTGTCTGTAAATGACATAACTACACACATATTTAGATATGGTCACAGACAGAATAGAACATATATACAATATACAGTGAAGCACTGGTAGCTGTACACCTAAACACAGAAACATACATACACTCTCTCTCTCTCTCTCTCTCTCTCTCTCTCTCTCTGTTGCATTCTGATGGCAAACATCCCCACCCCCCTGGCTGAGCTCTAAACAGCTTAAGTCGTCTGAGAAATAATGTTGCATGTACTTCAGCATGTCAGTGAATCCTCCGCCCTCCCAATTCCACACACACACTGCAGAGCCTTCCAGTTTGTTTTGGTAAGGGAAGAATATGTAGATAATAATACATACGTCTATTGGATTACTGAAACTCACAATAGCCAGATTGTAGCAGGGTGAAAATCAATTAGTTGTCTGCGCAGCAAGGGTCCACATCTGGTGTAACTCAGCCTGGGGCCCAAAGATTGGGAGCTGGGGTAGTGTGGGGAACAAGCAGGTGATCACATCGCATTCACAAACAGATACAAGAAAGAGTGCCAGAGGTGGAGGTAACGATTGAATGTAACAGAAAGGAAGAGGCAGCAGATTTACCACAGCAACAAAAAATGTAGTAGGAAAATTAGGAAAATGTGTGAATGACTAAAATTCATTCATAAGGATTAGTAGACTGGAAACATAAATCTTCCTATTTCTTGTGTGAGATACTTATTGGGTTCCTATAGGCACTCTGGGCCATTTCCAAACCAATCTCCAAAACAGATGAATAAGAGTCAAACCAATTATTATTCCATAACACATGAGTAAATGCATTTCTCCTCCCTATTTTACAGCTACACCCTATGTGTGAATATGTTTATATTAAGTGCTGATGGATGTCTAAATGAACGTCTTTTAAACCACAGGGACACTGGGGAGAGGAGGGACATAGCTTCTACAGTTCCAAACAGCTGGTCTCCAGTTGACCAATATAACACATAAAAGCACAGTGGAAAGCAGTGTGTGTGTGTATGCGTGTGCGTGCGTGCATGCATGCGTGTGTGTAAGTAACATAAAAAAGGAAAACAGCAATAGTCATCATTGTGAAACATTTTGCATCTATTAAATCAGTGTACTGTAACGCAAAACTAAACCAGTACCTGCCACAACTGTATCTGCAAGTGATTTTGTTCAGCCTGTCTCCTAGTGTTTGTGTGGAAGGTGAATAGGCTTGTACACAAATTGCAGATATATTACGTTATCATAGCATTAGCATATCGTACTATTTAAATGAAACCATCTTTGCAAAGGCTAATTGATAATTATTAACAGAGATGCCCCAAAGGCTATGTTACACAGTCATCCCTTAACACAAGTCTTTAAAAGCAAGACAAAGAGACTAGTACTGCACAAACACAGAAGGCTCCATTCACTAATGTATATGGGCCTTGTGTTTCTCTTTTATTTCTATTCCATAACAGGAAATAATACAATATGCTAAATTATAGTAAGTTTTTCATCATTACCTTTTTCTATTTAAAAAAAGCCTTATTTAGAGGTGTGCTGCTCCAGGAAGTATGTGCTGATACTACCTGGGCATCACCATGCATTCTCTCTAGACTCTACTAGGTTAACATGGCCATCTCTGTGGACCTTTCAGGGCAGTCCTAGGGATTAAACCCTGTTCCTCATGACATGGTTTATATGTTCTGCAGGTGGTACACAACACCCTTAGTGGTTAGGATGGTTGAAACAGAATGTGTTACAGGGAATTACAAATACTGCATCATACATTGTTATGACTCTTGGAAGACATCAGCATGTACATGTAAATAAGGAGGACGTAGCTAGGGGCTAAATACCACCCTTGGTGGTTATCCAACCTTTATCTGTAGGTATCATGTAACTAACAATTTGAAGCCAGAAATCCAGGTCATTCCGATTCTGGCTCTTTCCCTGAAGCGCCCAGGATTCTATATATCTTTTCACCCAGCAGTATCTGCAATGTCATCATTAATCATTAATCAGTATGCCTTTCATCCTTTCCTCTGTCTTTCATTTGGCACCACCAGAAAAAGAGAACACAGGTGAAGGCAACAGTAAGTGTCCACTTTACACAGTCATAAAATTCTCTTTATCAAAGCATTTACTTCCTCTTCCTAACAAGGGAGGGTAGAGGAAACAATCAGATAGACCATAACTCAGGGATTTTTTCAGACAGGCCACTAAAACTAGCAGGTAGAGGACAGAAGACCAGAGTTGCAAAGAACCACAGAGCTGTTTATGGTATCCAATAATTCTGCATGTAGAGGAACCTTCCAGAGTGATAAACCGCAGGAACAAGATCCAGTTGGCAGAAACAGAGTTTTGTGACCACACATCACAACTGAGAGGAATGTATGTTAAAACAGTCATGATTGAACAATTGCTCTTAATACTGGTGAAATTATAAAAAAGGTATACTAAAGTAAATCAACTGTACACCATTAAAAAGAAAGATCTCATCTAGCACCATCTAGTTCTTTGATTTGTACCTCTGTGGAACCTGTGTTCTATGTACAACAGAGGGATTCCTCAGAAAGGAGTCCTAGTACAACCCCTTCAGGGTGCTAAAACCATTACTAAGTTCCACTGAGGATCCTTTCGTGAAAGAATGCAATAAATCCCAAATAATCCAGCCAGTTAGCAATTATTCAAATGTACAATGGACACAATAGGGAAGAAAAAAGAAAAATAAAGAAAAATCAAAACCTCAAGTCCAAACAGCTTTTACTGTGTTTTTTGGCACACATGCAATTAAAAAGGAAAGGCTAACCATCACTAGTTATACAGCTGAAAAATACAGGTTTAAGTATTGTTCATGAAAAATGTACATCTGGTAGAACTTTATAAACATTTAAAATTTGATATTTAGTTTCAGGAGTGAAAAATCTACACAGGAAACCAAATTGCACTGTGCTGTAATATAATACAGATGTGATTAAAAGGATAAAAAGATGCTCTGGGTTACATATTTTTGTGCCCATCTTTCTGCAGTCTCACAAATGGGAGGCCACTTTAGTTTAGGGTTTAGCCATCTATTTTTACCACCTCTACATTTCTGCTCACAGCCAGGGTTCAGCTCTCCTGGATATGGCATCAGGCTGGCTCTGAGGTCCCTGGCCCATATAAGAGAGGAAGAAAGTGTCTGCCTGCGGCCAGACTGTAGTATATCTCTGCCAGGCTCTGGGAGCTGCTCCTTGTTTATCTCACTCTCATGTGGCCGTAATAGATGGCGGGAGACCACTGTACACCCACAGAGTTGTTAACAGGTCAAAACACAGAATAAATAAACACTGAACAGGGAGACACGTGGACATACACATGCACTAGCTCTTAAGGTCACTAAGTCTTAAATAGGTGTCCTAAATGCTGAAAAACTGGATTTATGTAGTTCTCTCTCCCCTTCACACACTCTCTCTCTCTCTCTCTCTCTCTCTCACACACTCACACACACACACACACACACACACACACACATCAATATGCAGAAACCACAGATGGACCCTGTTATCCATGGGTTTCATTTTCAAAACTGAACGCCACTATCCATTCTGTACTTTGGTGTATGAATGATTTGACAATTGAAGCGTTACAGGATGGTGAAGGATTTTCTACACCATGCTTCATGCAGCAGTGAAGGATGGCAAAAGGGGTGGAGAATGAGAGAAAGGGAAGGAGAGGGCTGGATCTAGTTGGAAAAACATTCTGATTGCTCTCATGTGTGCAGGAATTATATACTACTTTCAGTGATGTGTGTGTGCGTGTGTGTGCTTAGTGTATGCTGTGTATTTACACTGGTGTGCCGACAAACTCTGAGCCAGGCTTCTGGTTACAGATGCTGCTGGATATGGCCTTTCTGCACTAACATGTTAACAACCAGCAGCCTTGAGGAACTGCAGTCCCTGGCCCCGGGGTATGCTAAAGATATTACATTAGTTTACGACCAAACAACAGGAGGGAGCGAGGGAAAAGAGACAGGGAAGTAAGAGGGAGAGGAAGGATATACTCCAAAGCAGACGCACTGCAGGGGGAGATGTGCTTGGAAGATCAATGTCATTTTTAATGATCTTGTCCTTTTGTTCACTTTTCCATCCCATACTGCCAGCTATATACCCAGAGTTCCAATAAGCTTCCTCTGAACTCTTATGTATCCTGTTAGTTCTTGAGTGTTATTGGTCCTACAATATTTTTTACAAGATACATTATAGTGTCATTGGGAAATATCATATGAACTAAAGTACACCTGCACTTGGGACAGTGTCCAGTTAGAATGAAACCTTTTCCATTTCATAACAACAAATAAATAAATAAACACCACTCTTTTCATTATATAAACCATGCTGAGGTTGATAGATTTGAGATGCCTGGCTAAGGAAGCATATATACAGGTGTACAATTTCGTGTCCATAAATCTGTGCTCCTCTGCAGAGGGGGATGAAACTGCCTCCTATAGGGCTGGTATGGACCAGGATAAAACACCCCATATACCATTTCAACACAAAGTTCTCCCTGTGGTATAGGTGAAGAGATGTATGATCTTGTCTTATTCAGACAGGGCTGTTAGATGGTCCAGCGGAGGCCAATTCCCAAAGACGTCCTTGTTACAGCACTGAATCAGTGTTTGAACCTCTCTAGCATGAAGAGGAATTTAACAAGAAGTTTCGTTATCATTTGTGACCTGTCCAAACTAATACACTTACAGTCTATCTACTGGGTGATACCAGACAAGCAATAATATATTTTGACAAAAAAAGATAGCCACAAATAACTGTGCACCATTAACAAGCATATAAAAAGATGTTTAGCGCCTGACTCTCGATAATGAAAAAAAATTACAAAAATCCACAAAAATTAAATATTTTATTACAATTCAAATGAAGGGAAAACTAGCTCTTCGAGGCTACTGAGTAACCAGTCAGAGTCAAGCATTTACATTTACAGGATTTAGCAGATGCCCTTATCTAGAGAAACTTACAGAAGTGCTTTGCAGTCTCCATCAAAAAAAAAAAAAAAAAAAAAAACCTAACCAATAGGTTAGGCCTAAGAATATCAGTTAGATAAATAACCTTTTAGATGAGGTTAGTACATCAGCAAGATAGTACAGCAACAAAAAACAGAATTTTCCCTACTGAGTAAAAGAAAAGATGTAAAAAAAAAAATCGTCTTAAAATATGATTATATTATATTACATTATAAAGTTTACAGAAGCTGAGCAGTTGAAGATCAGGCAAAATTTTGTCCAATCTTCAACTGCCCTGTGAACCTGTGCCCACTGTAGCCTCAGTTTCCTGTTCTTGGCTAACACCAGTGGACCCTGCTGTGATCTTCTACTGTTGTAGCCCATCCACCTCGAGGTTTGACATTTTTAATGTGTTCTGAGATGCTTTTCTGCTCACCATGGTTGTAATGATTGGTTATTTGAGTTACTGTAATCTTCCTGTCAGCTTATCTATCTGGCTATCTCCTCTGACCTCTCTCATCAACAAGGCTAAATATTTTCCTGTAATTTTACTAGAAATTTAGATGAGCTACTTGCACTGAACAATAGGGAGATTACTCTAGACTACTTCAAGAATGAAACAAGATGATTTCCATTTATCCAAACATGGAGAAAGTCTTTTTTTCAGACAGACATAGCTTTTTGAAGCTAAACTCTTAAACATTTTAACTTTATGAGACACTAATAATGCAGCATTATTTGTAAACAGCAGAGGGCCACGTAAACAGGCTGCTTTTTAGGTCATTTCAATACAACAACAAAAAAATCTAAATAAAGGCCATAATCTATTATATCAAGTGCTTTTTGGGGAACAAATATGACCATACCACAAATGAACTTATGTGTATATGACCTCTCTTTAAATGAGGTCAGGTAAGACAACAAGCACAGTGGTCAGTAGATGTGAATTTAAAATGTAGCACATGTTTGTTTAGATGTAACTGCAGGAATAAGTAAAACACTGCAGGGAATGAGGAAAAAAGTTCATATAAAATTATCCCAAATGCACTGACGTCGACTTCTCGGGTAGTCTGCAACACTTCCAGTCTTTTTGAATTTGTTAATAAGTTTGGCAACAGTGTCATGTGTGATGTGCTTGCCATGTTTCCTGTTAAAGTCCATAGCAACCTTGCAGCAGCTTCCTGATCCAGCCATGAGAATGATTTCAATATATTCTACTTTTGTCAAAGGCATTCTTAAAGGCTATCGGAAAAAAATATATACCATAACTAAGTATGAAAAATTTTGGAAGACATTTTGCTAAAAAGTGTTAATTTCCCCCATGTATGGAGACTTTTGGGACACTCTGTAATGTTAACTTAGTTCCAAATCCCTCACTGAAACATTAAAGACATGAAGAAATGAAGAAAAGGAATGAAGTGCTTTCATTATATACTGTACATGTAAAAACCGGGTCCTAAAGTAAACATTTTGTTACATGTAAGTCTACTAAAGTCCAAGTACACAAACTGATGTTAAATGCTATCCTCTTATTAATGCATGCCAAAGGGCACTTCACATCAACTGTAAACTGGAACACTTCAAAATTACAATGCAAATTAAAAAAAAATAAAACAAAATTTCAAGGACATTCCTTTAGCTTACAAAAGACCCAGTGATATAGAGAAAGAAACATGAAAAATGCAAAAAGAAAACACCAAGTAGTCCACTAAAGAAAGGGCATGTCAGGTCTCTGCACCTTAGGTTTATTTTTCTTCTCGGATGGTGGTGTTGGGGGGGTAGAAGAGGGTGAGAGAGAGAGAGCACAGGACTGGCTATCTGGCCAAGGAGCTGTTCTACATCAGATTATTAATACTTTATGCAGGAATGATAAGTAGGAGTGACAGACAGATTAGAAAGAAAACAAAAAAAGATCAGTGCCTTGCCCCAGTACTTTTTCAATCAATAAGGACAGACCAATGATCAGAAAAACAGCACAACACAAACTGTATACATTGTGATATACAGGTGATCTGTGGGTTTAAAATGTGCACGAGTCGTTATACTTAAATGATATTTGAACTGATTATTTTGATAACTGAAAGTCTTATAAATCTTGTAATGAGCAGTTTTAGTTTATGAAAACATTTTTGTTTAACTCTTAAACGAAAACAAATGCATTTAGTCATATATTTGATAGCTGTTTTGCAAAGTAGGCTATCTCTATGCACCCAACTTTCATTTCAGTAGCATCTTATGCTAACAATTGAGCAGACATTTTACTAAAGAGCTATGTGCTGAAATAGCAAAAGTTACAGTTATGTCATTGTCTTGACCCTAGTAGACAGGCATATAAATCCTTAAATGAATATATTATATTCTTTCATTCCAGGAAATTTCCATGATCACTATCAACACTGTAATCATTTAACAACATAAAAGCCTCTTGTGGTGTTATATGCAGTCCGCACGATAATACATTGGAAAATTTCAAAAGCAATATATAATAAATACCCATTGACAACTCAAAACCACAACGAAATTTACAGGCTGACGACAGCCGAGGCTGCCTCAGGAGTCATATGGATGACCTCTTTATGGCCGAAAAATCTGAGTGCACTTTGGATAAGGGTCAAGTGCTAAGTGGAGTCCTAAGCCTTTAAGCTAAATTAAATGTGAATGGTCCTAAATGGCCCTGAACGTTACATTAATCTTAGTATGTCCACAAATTACTTAATTATAGTACAATGGAGATAATCTTGGCTCATCTCTGTATCCTCCTCTCTATATCTCACCAGCTCTCTAACCTGGATCTACATCAGTTCCCTCTATTACTATAAACTTTCTCAGTGACTGCTGAGACTATGAAACCTAAACTAGCAGTAAAATCAGTTCACACAACTCAGGGTAGATTCCTGTAGACTGTAGGATAAAATGTAAAACACAGGAGGCAATTCTGTGTGAGAGTCCTGGGATGATATTGAGCACATCCAGAGCAATCCAAGTGATCTGTCTTAATCATGCATCAAGCTTCTTTCATTCTCAATTTTTTTTTATGAGCAGAGGAAGGATAGAGTTGTACTCTATAAAAGTTAGTTTAAAGGTTCTCTTTCTTCCCCCTGTCCCTGGCATGTAGGAGCTGCAGCGAAGCATGTAATCGTAACACCATGTCTGAATCTGGAGAGAACTCACAGGCCAAATTGTCTGTGTCATCACCCGTGCCTGGCTGTGAAATATAAGGGCTGACATCACACCTCACAGAGGGATGCAAGAGTGACCTGGGAACGGGGCTGACAACCTAGGAAGGAGGTTTAAGTGAGTCTAGTATGTGTGGTGCAGGCAGGTCACAACAGGGAATGTCAGATCTGGTCAAATCGTTATATTGTACTCCCATGATGGGCATTTAAAATTACTATCTCATGTTTTTGCCCTTTAAATATTGTTTCCACTCTCTCCCCTTCTTTCTCTTCCAGTCTTGCCATTACACTCATCCTTCTATTTATTGCTTTTATGGCACTGTACTTGGATGAAGGGGAAGCCCTATCTTAAGGTTTCCTGTTAGGAATTCCAGTATAAAAAAAAAAAAAAAAGACAAAGGCATTTCCAAAAGATGAGTAGTGCTCCAATGGACATTTTATGATCCTTGGAAAGAGGACCTAATAGATAACAGAACCAAAATACTTATGACAGGAAGGACATTTTGATATCCCTGCTTACGTCTGCCTTCACAAATGGTTCTGCAGACTGGTGGCAGCTGAGGATCCAGTGCTGAAAACAACTGACATCTTTCTTTTTTTGAAAGTCTGCTACATATCTGGAATCATCTGCACTAGTAGATAAAAAGTAATAATCAGCCTTGATCTGGAATTTCATTGCATCTCAATCTCAGCCCAGCTCATACACATGGACACATACACACACATCCCACACACATGCAGAGTATCTTGTTGCCATATGTCTCCTCCACTATTTGAAACCTAAGCACAAGGTTCAGAAACTTAATAAGTAGCAAACATAAATTCTATTTATACTTCTTAAGCCTTATTTTTTTTTGATGGCCATGACTAAGTGACCAACTACTCAGACCACTAGCTTAATTTTAGATGCCTGATGAGACATTACCCAATAGTAACCTCAAGCCTCACCATTCTTTAATGTCTGTTACATTCTGGACAACTCACTTGGCCTTTTGTTCTAACTATCACTCCGCTGAAATGTTCCCACAGTGTTTAAGATTGCATAATTCATATAACTGAAATTAAAATCTAAATAAAAAAAAAAAATAAAAAACTCGCTTATCCCATGCCTGGTAGATCTATGCTCAAAGATCTAATACAACTCTGATTTAGTAGAATAACCTGTACCTCACACAGACCTATAAATGTCTAATAGATTGTCAAGGAAACTAGAAATTAATTATACTAATTATGAACATGATAGACATTGTCTGTGTTGTCTTTTTCTGCTGATATTCCACAAAACATGGATGGAATCCAAGAGAAAAGATCATAAAATTTGTATACTGTAACTATAAATAAATAAATAAATAAATAAATAACGTGAACTCAACCTAGATTGAAATATCTCTTCATGATATATTATCTCTAAATTTTAGCCTTTTATCTCAGCCCTATCAATCTTTTCTGGGTGAGACAAGCAGATGCAACAGTGACTCCTGCACCACTATCCTTCATGTGGCTCTTCTCTGTTATCTAGCCTTGTTCTGACTAAGCTCTAACCAGCTGGTCTGAATTACCTGGCACTATAGGCAGAGAATTAGAGCAGACAAGAATTTCATGTAGATTCCATGTGGTTTGATGTCGTTTTCATTTGCATCTCTTTGCTGTGATAGCATTGACTGATCAGTAATTACCTGAACTGTCCACAAGCTAAGTATGCTTTAACGGCAAGCCTTTAAAATTATGATCTTGGCAATTATGGTTAAAAAAAAGTGGGGATGCAATCAGGGAAAAAACAAGAAAATCCATTCTGAGGAAGAAAACTGCCTTCTCCATGACAAGTGCTTCCTCCGTTGCTTGTGATTCCACACTATCTTTCTGGTAACTTAGTTATGAGTAGTATTCATCTTATAAATGACTCCATGCATATTTGAGAAGCATCAGACATGTGCACACCACCAGCTCAAAAATGCCAGACCACCTGAAAATACAGCCTCTGCAAAAAATCTAATAATTGACCAGCACAACAAAGATCCTGATTCAACAATGCTTATGAAGTGGAAGATTTATAACATTATATGTTCTTTTGAAAATTTCCAGCAATTAAAAATGCAAAAAAAATTACACATCTGATAATTACATATCAAATGATATTATCTGTATGTATCAAAGTACATGAGCAGACGTTAACTAAAGCATAAAGCCACAGCTGTATATCATGCCATCCATTTTGGAACAGCAGCAATCACCTTTTACCTGATGTCTGAGCAATCTCTAAAAAAAAGTACAAATGTTCACCAGCTAACATTAACGTTAAGTTAGATGTCTAACACACTTTCATTGGACAAAGCTTACAAAACGGAACAAAGTAACCTGTATGTTAACTGTGTACACAGAAATTATGAACATTAGCTCAACCATGTAATGAAATTAATGTAGAAGCATAACTGATGGATATTTTGCATATGACTCACCTGAAGTTTCAGCCAATTCTTGAATCATGATATGTAATTTCATCATCTATGTGACATATCTTGCAGCTTACACAGATAATTGACTTTGAGGTTTACCAGGCTGTGTCTGATTAGCTTTGCGCAAAAGAAATTGTAGATTAAAACCATGGAAATGTGCATTGTGAAAGATCTACAGTGGATATAAAACTTCCACACTTCAGTTAGCATGCACCTAAAGAAACAGCTGATCTTTATTTGGAGTTAATCAGAATCACTTCATTGATGACAGGTGTATGACAATTATTTTTGAAACCATGAATGTGATTGGTCCATTCTGAACACAGTCACATGCGCCATTATAAAAGGGTGTGCAAACTTCAGCAACTGGGTTATTCTGGATTTCCCCTAAAACACTTCTATTTGTTTTTCACTTGAATTCTGTTGGTTGCTATATCACATTAAAGGCGAAAAAAGATCTGACATAATTTATTTTTTATATGCCTTTTTAACAGGGGTATAGACTTTTTATAGTCACTGCACATACTAATATATAAGTACTAATTTAACATTTTAAACATCACTCATGACCACTTTCATTTTCTTTGATAGAATGAAAGAGCAATTTAAGAATATTTATTAATTCAGTGTATTTAGTATTCGGACATATTACATTTAAAAATAAATTAGGGGAAGTCTAAAAAAAGAAGGGGAAAATTGACTAGTATCCAAATGTTTTAGCACCCGAAGTCTTTTGAGTGTAATAAATGTCAAGGGGATATTTATAGCATAGTAGATGGAGAATGTCCAATTCCCCACTCTGCAATAACACACATGCATCTGCTAACCGCATCAGACCTGCTGTTTCTCTCTCTCCTTCTCTCTTCTTCAGCAATAGTCTCTCTCTCAGCCTTAAACTAGAAGAGGAGCTGAAAGAAAGCTGTAAAGTATCAGGTCCTTGACCCACCACTGCACACTTTTGATTAACTTACACGTTTAGCTGGCTCCTATAATCGAAGCCTGGGCAACTGCAACATTGCAGGGGTTTGATGGACCATAAACAAAGTATATACACAGTAGATATATATACATATAACTAACACACACCCTTGAAGAAAACTATCTAACACAGTCTAGATGTCAGGTTACATTATTGTATGGTATTTCCTGAACTGTACAGGACAGGTGTCTTGCCTGACAAATACACATCTCCACTCTTTGTCTCTTGTCACTCTGCTTTTTTGTCTGTCTTGAGTACTTTTCACTAAATCCACAACAGATTTTAATTTAATCCTTTTAGTCCAAAATAGTAATGTCCATTTTTCACTGGAACTGGAACTCTACAAAGGGCACTAAGGTTCTCTTCACAACAAACTGCAGAGATCTTCACACTTTTACAGTTTTATCACTCAGTATGAGGGTTTGGTGTAACAGTTATTGAAGCAAGTCACTGTGTAAGATTCCCATTTGCAGGGGGGTTGGAAAATGTGTATAGTGTGCTGCCTGAAAATTCCTTGGAATTTTGAATACCATTCAATGTTTTCAGTGCATAAGTGTGCATGACTGGATGAGTGAGTGTGTGTTTGTGTGTGTGTGTGTGCATGTGTGTGTGTGAGAGAGAGAGATAGAGAGAGATAGAGTGAGAGAGCAAGCGTGCTTTTTTTTGTTCATATAAATCAATTCAGCACAGCTGCTATCTATTCAAAGATAAGCCTTCTCAAATCTCACTCCGACATCATCTGGCACTAAACTATACACAGGCTGGCCAGTTATCAAAGATCTCAGATTTGTTTCTGTGTGGATATGAACCTATCCGCATGTGTGTGTATATACAGCCTACGTTGTCCATATGTTAGCGCTCGGAGTACATTTCATGCACAAGCTGTACATAAGTAATCCTAAAGCATGTTCCATATGAATATAATATTTCACACTAAAATCTGCACATTCTCAACATTTATCATCTTTTATTTTTAGATTAAAGATTATTTTAAAAAATTTTAACAATGTATATGAACACAATTCAGTCCTCTTCATAGACAGTATGATTGTAACATTTCACTTCTTTTTTTTTTTTTTTTAAACCCCAACCATTTTGTTTCATTAAAGGATATCTAAATGAATGGCAAATTCTGGTCATCTATCATGGAAAGTGTGAAATTCACAAAAACATTACGCAGAAGGTTTATGCAAGGTGAGAGAAAGAGAGAGAGAGAGAGAGAGAGAGAGAGAGAGAGGAAAACAGCAGATGGAGTTTGGATCAGGCTTCTGGTGACTTGGCAGTCATCTTCCATACTCCACATATACTAAGTGATTTTCTCAGTCTGTCACTCTCTCTCTCTCTCTCTCTCTCTCTCACACACACACACACACACACACACATACACACACACACACACACACAATCAAGTAACCTTTCACAGACACATGGGCAAAAGCGGACACATTTTATTAATACTGCAATTATGTAGGATCTACACTTTTGGAAAATGTTCTCTTCAAGAGTTCTTTGTATATTTAATGGTTCAAAGATTTAAAAAATGGTTCTGATCCTGGTTATGGAATCCTTTGTTTGGAAGTTTTCTATTTGAAAAGACTGTTCTTTAAGGGCTCCTCCAGAAGAACAATCAAATAACCCTTAATGTCTGAACATGGAAACCTTGTTCTGGAAATAGCATTGGATAGCAGAAAAGCTTTTGTGGTGATCAGTCAGCTTCTGCAGGACAGAACTTGTTGGACTAGAGTGAGTATGTTTTGGAGTCTGGCCTTTTCCATGGGCAATATAGTGCAATGAGGCGACATTAGCCAATGCCTTCTCAGCAGAGATCTCCTTAATGAGCTAGAGAATTCCCAGCAAGCAAAGCCAGCACTCACACCATAGGCAAGTTTGTGTGTGTGTGTGTGTGTGTTTTAGCGCTTCACAGGAATCTTTGGATCAGGCACCGTGCAATAATACATTTATGAGTAGAGATGGCACTGATCCAATACTCAGGATCTGTATTGGGCAGAAATCAGAAAAAAAAAAGTGGATTGGATATAGGAGAAAAAAGGAATGAATTCAATCCAGTCCTGTAAGAAACGGAAAAGACTGGAATTGGATTTGGAAAATATTTTTTTTTTTACAATTGGAAATGTTTACATATGAAGAGACTGAATTATATATATATATATATATATATATATATATATATATATATATATATATATATATATATATATATATATATATATATATACATATTTGTTAGGATTGATTTTTATTATTTATACTTTATTATATTTATTATATTTGACATGTAGGTGATTTTTGTGTGAAATCATTAAACTGAATCAAAAAAGCTGTGGTTTTGTGCAAGTTGTGTTTTGGATACATATTTTCCCTGTATTTTTTAAGTGCTCAGTTTTTTTTTTGTTTGTTTTTTTTTTGTTGTTGTTTTTTTAAATCATTTTAAAGCTTAGTAGTTTTTAAAGAAAAAATATTGGATAGGTGTCGATATCAGCTGATACTCAAGGATTCAGTATCAGCATTGGAAAAGAAAACGTGGTATCATGCCATCTCTATTTATGAGCGATGTCTGTCAAATTCAATCAAGATAAATGATGTGTAAAGGAGGTAATTTAGATCATTGCTCTACTAAAGATGTTTGGTAGATTTTTGAAGTCATGAATTCATCAAGCAATGTTACATGGTGGCATTTTGGCACATACTATCAGTATTAAGAAAACATCACTATATGGCACTATAAACAAACTTCCTGATTCAGATAATAGAGCTCAAATAGGGATTTGGTGAGCACCTTATTGCTGTCTTTACCACATCAAATTCCAGGCTCTTGCCTCCTCTGACATTCTTCAGAAAGCTCAACTATAAACATGGTTACACTATCCCCACTTCTTTCCACATCTGGTCTATCCACATGTTAAAACGCACATATATACTAACAGGGTTGCCAGAGATCAGCACAAAGACTTACTTCCTCACATTATAAACCCTGTACAATCAGGGCATTCGTTGTTAGTCTGCACTGAGGAACATGCCGAAGGGCTATTAAATTCGGCACTATGATCATGTGGTTCATGAACAAATTAAGCCTGCCATGCTAGTGTGTTTTACCGTATCACTTTACTTATTGATATCAAGGCCGCACATGCTCAACAGGAAGTCTACAGGCGGATAAAGGTGGATTAAAGAGCAAACCTTTAAGCACATCTGTCTCAATCCCTTGCTAACAAAACAGGCACAAGAAGGCTATCCAGTTCCTTTTGATGGTAGTTCCCCATTTGGGGGGCTGTAATTCCCACTCAGTTGTTGGTTATAATGTGCTAAATGAACATTTCTTCAGAAATTAGTTGCAGAATCTTTCAGTATGTACTAAGATACAGGAGTCAGAGAGGAGGAGACATTCAATTTAGCACAGTGCAACCAACAGCTAAGTGGGAGTTACAGAAGATTTTAAGACATTTTTATGACAGAAATATGAATCATTTCAGTTTGTGATTATCTATGATATTAATAAATTGTGTGCGTGTGTGTGTGTGTGTGTGTGTGTGTGTGAGAGAGAGAGAGAGAGAGAGAGAGAGAGGGAGAGACAGAGAGACAGAGAGAGAGAGAGAGAGAGAGAGAAACAGAGCACTGGGTCATCATCTCATAACCACACAGTGGAATCAGGCCCAATCACTGTCCTAAGAGACAAACCCACTTTCTCTCAGTTTTTATCAGTGATCTGCTGTAAGACTCAGTCACTGTGGGTGAACAACCTCATACATACAGTGAAGTACAAACGTAGTAATTTATTTAAATTTCTAAAATGAACACTGAAATATTGCAGTAATTGGGGGTTTGTCTGGGACATAAACTGGGACACTAATATGTTTGCTTTTTAAGATGGAAAAGTACAGCACCGAACAACTCAGAAAAAGTCTTTTTTTTCTGATGATACACATAAAGTACATCTCCATTTATACATAAGATTTAATATTTTTTTGACATTTACATTTTTTGACCACTGTACTGGGGTCAGAATTTTGGACAAATCTGAAGACAGAAAACATTCAAATACTAAAATGACATGTACAAAATTTGTTTCACAGATGGTCACCCTTTGCATATGTCTCTATTATGTCATCCATCCCAAGATAATGTGTTATACAGCCAGAGAAAAATTAATTTCCTCTACCAGAATGAGAAAAACAGGAAATCTCCAAAATTATGTGCACAGCAGTCTTTGACAAACCTTTCCACTCACTGCAATATTAGAGATAAGTCTATAGTAAGAACATAACTAAAAGATGCAACAAAGGTTTAAGTTACAAGGCCACAAAGAATAATATTAGATTGAGACTGTAACACCTAATACTCTAGAAAGCCAAGACACAAACAAGAATGGTGTCTTATAAACAAGAAAAATAAAATTCTAATATAAATTCCATTCCAAATTCCAAATACATTAACATTTCACAAAGAGAGTCTTACAAAAGTTGGCTATATAAAAAAGAGGAAAAACCCTTTAAACTCATTTTTTAACAGAAATATTTTTTATTGTTTGCCACAAGGGGGAGTATTGATCTTCCTTTTCTTTTTAAGACACATCACTGAACGGTCCCCTTCAGTTGCATGTTTCAAGAATAATTGGTGATTTTTTTTTCTAATCTTCAACTGCAAATCTGAAAATCCCAGGAGATCAGCAGTTTCTGAAATACTCAAACCAGTCCATCTCGTACCAACAACCATGCCATGGTTAAAGTCACAGAGATTTTCACATTTTTTCCCCATTCTGATGTTTGGTGTGATGGCTAGACAACTGGATCAGAGCATCTCCAAAACGGCAGATCTTGTGGGGTGTTCCCGGTATGCAGTGGTTAGTACCTACCAAAAGTGTGTGCGTCGCTTACTCAGGGAACAGATGGCACCAGGATGCCCTATGCGAATAAGGCAAGCTGGCAGAGGCAGTGTGATGCTCTAGTCAGTGTTCAGCTGGGTCCTGTGTGATGTGCTGTACAAACAAGTCTGATCCATGGAGGTTCCACCTCACAACTTACAGTACTTAAAGGATCTGCTGTTTATGTCTTGGTGCCAGATACCAAAGCACACCTTCAGAGGTCTTGTGAAGTCCATGACTTGAGCTGTTTTAGCAGCACAAGGGGAACCTACACAATATTAGGCAGGTGGTTTTAATGTTATGGCTGATCGATAAATATATATATATGGGAATATGACTCAGTAAATGAGTTAATGCTAAAGGACCGTAAGGAGTAATGATTCCAGTCTTTTCCAAGAGTCATGAGGTAAAGCATCTCATTTAAGCCTGGCTGGGAGCAAAGGTTCAATTACACCTGTTCAGGTTTGAGAGCAGCAAAAGCTATCAATGAACCCTGTATGGTCAGTTCAGATCGCATGGGCCCCTCTCTGGCTTCCATGTATCTCTGGTGCAAATCTGCAGGGATTGCATGACTCCTGTCAGTCACACTACAGAGGGAAAAAGAGTTCAGCTGGTTTCTTATGCATCTCTGCTGCTCGAAAAGGAGCTGACAGTGACATTTTCTCAAGACTGCTGTAACAAGTTAATGACCTTACAATATTACAGCCATACTGAGAAAACATTTCACACACTGGCACATAATGAACGATAAGATCATGATACACTGATAGCATGCCTAACTCTCCTGGCAACTTGTAGACAACCATACACCTATTGTAGTAGCTCACAGCTACGCCATAAACCACACAACAACCCAAATATAAACAAAGACCAAAATAACTGTTGTGTTCCTCCTGAAAACAAACATTATATTTCATTCTTCCATAATCTTGTCCCAACATTGCTGATTGAATAGCCAAAAATATGAGACACATTTTTAGCTTGGACCCCTCTTATAACAGCACTCCTGTTATATGTGAACTCTGCATGGAAATAGCACTGACTGTAAAACACAGGACATCCCAAGAAATCTGGGCCTGATTGCTGACTTCTAAACAGGCTATATAGTGAGTGAGAGGGAATAATTCAGTAAAAAACACAAAGATAATGGTTTTTTTTATGGAAGTAGAAGTACTAATTGAGGATTTAAACAGAACCCAAACTACTTCTACATTTCGCTTTTCTATCCTTGTCGCCCACTCTTTTTTTCTCTGTAACCACCCTTGTGGTCCAGCACAGCACAGCTGTCCTTTTTCCCTCTAATTTTTCTCTTGTCAAATTTCAACCTATAATTAGCAGAAAGGACATTGGTGACTCCTCACAAATGTGAGTGTGTGCCTGTGTAGCCAGAACTAATGGCTCTAATCCCTTTCCTCTTGGCCATCGCAGGACTGACAGGTTCACATGTACACACTCAATGTGGCTTCTTTTCTCAACCTCACATACTTAAAGGGGAAACCACACCATGGTAACCTTGAGCCTATTACTGTTTGCGTGTACACACAACGTTAACTGAGGTTGTATGGAAGTATAACAATTAATGCAAAAGATAATGACTAAGTTTCTAAAGTATTGTATTCCTATACTTTATTTAAATATAAATATTGCACTATTAGTATATTCTAATATTATATTAGTATATTCTAATTAAAAATCTACGCTATAAAAATAGCTAGTAATACACAGAGTAAAGAATTATACAAAAGCCACCCAGAAGGTGAGTGACAAAATTGATCTGAAATTCTAGCGCAGCAATGGCCAGTTTAAATACCAACACCTAAGTCAGCGTGCAAAATGCAACAAATGCAGCAAGCATTTCATAAGCAGCAACATTTCCGCTGAAACGTGATATTTATCCCTGTGTAAACCGCATGGTTTATGATATTACAAAGTCATTCTTATTCCCCTTGTTTCTCACACTTCATTTGGGCATTACTCAAGGTTATGCTGGCTTTAGAACGTTCCACACACTCTGTGTGCTCTGGTTTATCCTGAAGGTTTAAGCCTCACTAAAATTTCTCATTATTCCAAGCAGTTGTCATGGTCTACCATGGATCATATGCATGCCCACTAGCATGTCACAGGCTAATTCACATATTACTTACTACACGCTCCTTTAGTAATTAATTTATATTACTAATTACTAATTAATCATTTAATTTATACTCATTTGGGCAAACTTTGTTTTGTAATAATTTTGTACAAAATACTTTGATTGGTCACATGACATAATCAAAGTCCTGTGTCTTATAGCTGTGGTGGCCATCGTAGATAGAAAAAAGATTAAAAATATCAGGCCTAGGATCCTTTGACTGACAGGTTCATATGGAGAAACCTTTACCTTGGCAACAAAAGTTTGGTTGCTAGGATAACATGGGCAGATGGATGGCTTGGCTGATTTTCCACAGTGATCTGCTGGCTTTGGGGTTGGAGGTGGGGGTGGGATTACAGGACAGTCTTGATTCTCTCTGCACCATTGAGCAAGCCCACTGAAATGACTTGGCACTGAGAAAATGTATTAGATTCAGGGGACAAATAATTAACTGACGTGAGCCGCTGGATAGGAGAAAAGGTTGCCTTACAAATATAGCCAACCCTTAAATAAATCATTTATGGTAGGGCAAGAACGTTGGGAATGACGGAATACGTCAAGTGAAGCGGTCCAGCACTCTGATTAATGTGATAGAGGGGTCTTTTAAGTTGACTCCGAAATAGAACATCAAACTCTGATCTTAAACGACAATCATTCCACCCTCTGTGAGAGAGGGTATAATGTGAACACTTCACACAGCTTTTATTTGTGAGTCACACATCGGAATCATAATGGCACAGGTCTAATCCTCTTAAAATACTTATGCCCCTTTCTGGGCCGTAATGGAATGTGTTAACATAATTGTTATTATTCTCCAAAAAGAATCAGTGAATCATGAATGTGCTTGAAATAGTATATTAAAATAATTTGAGTAATATCTGCTACAGGAACAATGCAATACATGATATATTTAGTGGTCAGACTCTTTGGATGATGGTTTTAGCCAAAGAATTATGGAAAATGAGAATTAAAGAAGTAAATAATTAGCACAAAATCTTTAAGCATATCTGGGTTTAAGCTGTATTCTGCCATTAAATTAGCCCCTTTATGCAAAAACGGTGTCTGGACAGGAACCAGCCAGTGCATTGGCGGATATTTTGGCAGCTGTCAAAGCAGTCGTTAATGATTGAGCTGATAATATTTCTGTTTTATTGGCCTGTCAGTTCTTTGTCAGTACATTCTTTAAAAACAGCCATTTCTATTCATCACTAAGTAGCAGAAATCTAACTATAGGAACTGTAGTCAGGAAATATTTGCAAAAAGTCTGGTCATATAATTATGGATATCACATGTTTGTTGTTAGTACATTATTGAAGAATCAACAGAATCAACCTTAAGACATTTTAGTAGACATTTTATATCTATCTATATATATATATATATATATATATATATATATATATATATATATATATATATATATATATACACAGTTAGGTCCAGAAGTATTTGGACAATGAGAGAGTTTTTGTGATTTTGCCTTTATACACCACCACAATGGATTTGAAATAAAACAATCAAGATGCGATTGAAGTGTAGACTTTCAGCTTTATTTTAAGAGGTTCCACAGAAATATGGCAGTTATACAACACCCCATATACAACCATCAACAACCTTTCACACAAAATTAGGTCCAATTTTATCCTTAGTCAGTACCTGAACTTCAGAAAGACCCACTGCAGTAATTACCTCAAATGTGGAAACACTTCAATAAACACACCAAATCCATTTATTTACTTGAATAGATTGAGAAGACGTTGCTCTGGATAAGAGACTCTGCTAAATATAAATATAAATATAAATATAAATATAAATATAAATATAAATATAAATGTATTTTTCATAGTCACTGGGGTGTTGCCGTTCTCCCTTTCCGCATGGGTTTCTTCCAGGTTCTTCAGTTTCCTCCAACTTCCCAAAAACATAAAGCTAAATTGCCCATTGGGTGACAATGACTGTGTGAATGTGTGTGTGTATGATGCCCTGTGGGTGTGTTTGGTGCCCTGTATTCCTGCTTTTCTCCCAGTGTTCCCAGGACAGGCTTCAGATCCACCACTGGATAAAGTGGCTAATGATGATGAATGAACAAATGAATGAATGAATAAATGAATGTCTGAAAGAATGAATGAATTGCAGCAAATATTACACTTTGGTATTCCTATTAACAATCTTTGTTTTTTGCAACCTCTACTGAATCTTTAAAAAATTATTCTTTGACAATCATGGCATTTCAGTATTTAAGTTGATTGGACGTTAGTAAATAAGCATAGCAATTTTACCACCACTGCAGCCAGCAAGCCTGCTCACACTGCAGCTTTGCCCCACTGCCAGCAGGCAACTGTAAATCACCAATGAGAAGGACTGATGTGTATAGTGTGGAATCTTCATGTGATGTGATACCATTAAATGACTGCTGACCTACATGCTTAGAGAGGTCATGCGCACCGATATTCATATGCAAAGCCTCCACCACTGTAATATGTCTGTTGAAACTGTAAGGAGATTCAATGCAGATGTGTGAGGCACTTTTTTAATCCCTCTGATTGATTCTGACCAATCAGGCCCACTCCAGCAGAAAATTTGACCATTCCTCAGTTTGTAACTGCTCAAAATATTTGCTCATGTACTCATTTGGTTCTATTCCCCAAATATAAACAAAAAACAGGATAAAGAAGTTACTGAAAATGAGTGAACAAACTTGCCAAACAAGCTTCACCCCCTTCCAATAAGCTCTCATGTAAATAAACATGGATTTTCGTTGTCCCATGAGCGTCATAACTGACAGTGAGGAAGAAAAATAGACAGGATTTAAGCAGAGATCAGGTGTGTAAAACACAGACAAGGCAGGACATGCAGACAGACAGTACCTTACATGCACATTTACAGCATTTTTCAGGTGCCCTTATTCAGAGTGACTTAAAGGGGAAGATTAGTACAGTATGAAAAGAAGCACGTCACAATTTTTTAAAAAATACATTAAGTGCTCAGTCAAGTGCTTGATGAAGAGGTAGGTCACTAAAATATCACTGAGAAAACAGTCAACAGTGTACACAACAAAACAGTTTATACATTTATTCTTCATTAATTTAAAGTGGCCTTTTCAGTGTTACTGAAAATATAAGCCAGGTAACAGTATTCAAAGTGTATCTTATCTTAATATGATAAGCAAGATGTTAAAGGATGCTTGTGACATCCTCATTGTAGTAGATCATTGTAAATCAGAGTCTGTGCTGTCGACAAACCACAGAAAAATTTACAACTGATAAGCTTCCTGCTCATAGTGACTACTTACAGCTGCCATTACTCCCCAACCCTGCCCCCAACCCTTATGACTGGGTTATGGTGACCACAGCTCAACACTCTTCCTAGCACTCATCACCACCGAGCAGTGACTCATACAGATCCATCAGTGAGCAGCAAGGGTCAAATCAGAGATATTGTACGTTTTACAGGATATCTAAATGAAAGGCTGTGAAAATACCATAGGTTCTAGGAACAGAAGTCATATACAAAATTAGAAACCAGGAAACATGTTTGATTTATTAACTTGATGGTTTCTTTTTATTTTTGTTTTATCACTTAAATGTTCATTATAGAAGAGACTAGACAGTTTAAAGATTTTTTTATAGTCTTATCTGCATTCCCCAAAATATGATCAGTCAGTAGAAAACCTTTCCTGTGTTTGATATTCAGAAGTGCAAAATGCATTAATTAAACAGTGTCATCAGTTCGCTGCCATCTGAAATAAACGTAACGACCTGGTGACACACGAGTGGTGTAAACTATCAGATACGTGGCAGCAGGACAGAGGGAAAGATATTAACTGATATTAGGTTACATTAGCCTGTTCTAAAGTGAATCAGTGGACACATGCTTGTACCTGCATTAAGTGACAATGCACTGACCTACGGTGGAGAGGGGGTTGTTAGAGCACAGTTGGATCTGGGCTGTTTTCCCTACATTTTATCGGGGAACACAGAGACCATGTTCTTCTGTAATATTATCGCTATGGTTTAGCTATTACTAAAGTGATTTAAAAAAAGTTCCATGTGACCACAGTAATAGGGAGATCACCGAGGTGTTCCACTTAACCATTCAGAACATTTGAAGCTAAAACAGGAAGAGTATTTACACTCACTATCCACTTTATTAGGAACACCGGTACACCTGCACATTCATGCAGTTATCTAACCAGCCAATCTTGTGGCACAATGCATTTAATCATGCAGATACAGGTCAAGAGCTTCAGTTAATGTTCACTTCATACACCAGAATGAAGAAAAAGTGTGATCTCTGTGACTTTGATCATGGCATGGACGTTGGTACCAGAAGGGCTGGTTTGAGTATTTCATAAACTGCTGATGTCCTGGGAATTTCACAGACAACAGTCTCTAGAGTTTATACAGACTGGTGCGAAAAACAAAAAACACTGAGTGAGCAACAGTTCTGTGGGTGGAAATGCATTGTTGATAAGAGAGGTCAGAGGAAAATAGCCAAATAGGATATAGTAACTCAATCACTCTTTACAACCGTGGTGAGCAGAAAAGCATCTCAGCATACACAAAACATCGAACCTTGAGGTGGTTGGGCTACAACAGCAGAAGACCACATCAGGTTCCACTCCTGTCAGCCACGAACAAGAATATGAGGCTATCATGGGCACAGACTCACCCAGACTGGACAGTTGAAGATAAGAAAAAAAAAATTCACTTGGTCTTTTTCCAGTCTTCCAGTTTCAGTGAGTCTGTGTCATTTTTATTCATTTCATTTTCTCACTTTACTATTTGTATTTGTTCTTTACAGTCTGCTTTTTGTATAGATATAACCTTAAATAACTTTCATCTCAACAAAGTAGCAAGGCTTATCACAGAAAATCCAGCCACTGTCCACCTAATGAAGAGAAGTTTAACCTTTTTAAGATAGCCTACTGTTCCCACAGCACCCTACAGTGCAGAGATTAAGTGTGTTAAAACAAGCTCTTGATTTATTAAGTACTAATTGCTAGTGTGAATGTCTTTGCACCAGACAGGACCAAGTTAGTGACAGTCTCTGTTGAGTGTGAGCTTTTAGCGGCTGGCAGATTCATGGGACAAACCCCTGCTGGGCACAGAATATTTTTGAAAAGTTGCAAAGTTGTTGCCACCACTTCAAAAATGCCCCTTGTGTCCTCAGGGGGTATTGTTTGGTTTTTCCACCTCCAACAGGCAGTGATTGATGAGAGGGGGACATAGGAGGAGGGACAAAAAAAGGAGAAAGAGAGAGAGGGGAAGAGACATGAGACAGCAGCAGATAGAGCAAGATGGAAAGAGTAAGGGAGTGGGGGAGTGAGACCAAAAATAACCCTGGCTTGGGTCAGTCAGGGCTGCTCCCAGGTTGACAAGCAGAGGTGTGTTCCCGGTCCATCACACAGGCTGCATTACTAGGATTGCAGGCAATCATGACCAAAAAAGCAAGCCATGCAGGACTATTTACGGAGCAGAAATTCAGCCGCGGACACACTCTGTCAGCTAATGATGGATCATGGAGAGGAAGTATAGAGGTGGTGATGGGGGGGAACGGTCTTATTGCAACACTGTGGAATTGGGGACAACATTTCACCATCCATGCACCTGGTTTTCCTTGTTCACTCCTGGACAAACAGCAGTCCATGAGTTTGTCAACTGTGCTGGTTGCCAGCACTCAAAAACACCTGCTCCTAGTTCAATCATAGAATAGGCCCATGCCTATGCTCTTTTTAGCTGAATTTTTGACATAGTTTTCATATAAACCAGTTGTTTGTCATTTACATCCTTTTAGAATGCAGCATGCTTAGAGGAGACTGCCAAACACCTGACTCTGTCACATGATTATACATGACACTTGTACGTCAAGTAGGGCAAAAAGGGGTAAGGTGGTTCTACGGCCATTATCATTGAACGTGTGTGAATTCACGCATTTACATGGTAACACTCTAACTCAAACCTGAATGTTCCACATGTAGGATGCACTGTGGACTGCCAGTGATTCCTCTTGGTTGCATCTGCAGAGGACACTTTATTAATTAATCATGTAATAAAATGTAAAGACAAACCCATATCAAATACTTACACACTGACCAATGTTCATGAAAAAAACGCAAGCATGTATTCGTATAATGCAAGGCCTAGAAATTCAGTCATACCAAAGCAATAATCAAAACAGTGCAGATATTGGCCTCATTTCTGTCATACAGTACCACTAGTTTCCTTTTTCTCAAAACAGCTGCACTGTTGGGCCGAGTGTTGAACGCGAATCGAACAGGTTTGGAATAGCAGTAGTGACCCATGGGGCGAAAGTCTGCAGATCCCTTTACGCACTGCTACCCACCCAGTCCAGTGATTTATATATCTGCTCAGAATTTACAACTTGTGAAATCCTCTCAGTTAACAACACAGAGCAAGATACAGCAGGGGGCAAGCAGCACAATAGGATCTGGAATGAGGGGCCAGGACAGACACAAAAGAGTTTTTGCAGCTAGTTGATATATGCGTATAATGTGAGAATAAATACAGTGGGGTCCAAAGGTCTGAGGCCACTAGTGAAAATGCTTCTGTTTTGCATTATCTTCTAATTTAATACAACAATTTTCATTATAAATGATATTATTAACAACAACTTGAGTGAAAAGTATAAGCTTAGTAATATTTACATGAATTTCAGAGTTTCTTAGTATTTAGTCTGTCTCTTTTTTGCTTTAATGACAGTGTGCACTCGAGCTGAAACAGACTCCATGAGTTTCTGTGAAACCTTATGATCCATGTTAGCTCAAATCCATCGGCGTGTCGTCTGAACACAGAATTCAGTGGAAGGGTTAAGACTCACAAAAAATCTGACCTTTTGTACAATGGAGTTAACATGCTCAAGAACACAAATTTAAATTTAAATAGTGACCTAGGAATTGTGCATCTTGAACACTGAATAGTAAAGATGGTGAACATTTAATGTTTTGTTTTAGAATTTTCAAAATTCTAAAAATTTGTTTATTTCCAGTATTTAACTTAAAAAAAAAATATGTGGTCTCAGATTTTTTTGACCCTAGTGTATAACTTTGATAGTGAAAATATTGAGAGAGTTTATGTGTTTATTGATGTCTGATGCTCCTGGTTAATGAGAGGACTATAAATGCAGTGAGTAAGGAGGAGGGGATGAGTCAAATAACAGGGTTTCATTTTTAAAGCTGTTAGGAAACACCACTCAGCTTGGTTTGTTTTTTGAAATACAGCAATAGTGTGAAATTCGGTTTGCTGACCTTCATAAACCTTCATGGATAAGGCCCTTTTTTTAAAGCCACAGAGTGACACTGAATCCCAGGATATTTGAACAAGTCTTTGTATACATTTAACAATATATCAACAAGTATTATATGATTTCACAATATAATAATAATAATAATAATAATAATAATAATAATAATAATAAAATCTTCATTAACTATATGATACGCAGGATGATAGTGTGAGTATGATAGAAATTATAAAACTGTTGTCTTGCATAATGCTCAAATATGCATTTAAGGAAACATCATAAAAAGCAAGTCTGTGGAGTTTGAGTTGAATACGTGGTGGCTGGTGGCTATTAGTCTCCTATTCTGAGGCTTACATCATCAAGAGTTTTGCCATCATAGATGTGTGCTCAATATAGTGTTCTCAGCTGAGAAACATTTATCTTTCTATGCTCTTGAAATGAAAGTGCCACTTGTTAGAGGTTAGAGTATTTATAACAAAAAGCATTCCACTGCAAGCCATATATTTTGTTGGATTACATTCCTTAAGTGTAGTATATTAAGAATCGACTAACTTTGAAGTAGTCCTCTCAAGCATAGAAAGATGGAAGTTGGGCCTCAGAAAGTGCAACACATCAGGAAGTGCTATGCATTAAAGACCAGCGTTTCTTTGATAGAACATAATTACACACAAGGAAAATGATCGTTTTGGTGAAACTAAGAGTTAAACAAACTCCCCTCTCCAAATGCCATTAACCCATCATGAAGAGTGAATCTTGGGTGGTGATAAAGTTGCATTCATGGGAAGGGTGAAAGGAGGTCTCGTGGGAAAACAAAAGTGGAAATGCCATAAATCAGCTGGATTTTAGAATCTGATGACAAACCTAATTCCTGTCTGAAAAGAGCCAAGCCATCCCGCCTGACTGTCATCGAAGCCGGCCTATAAACATCGCAGCTGTCAACCAAGCTCGCCAGGCTTGCGAAGGACATGCCATCGTATGCTTGCAAGCTTTTTCCCTGGGCCTATTCTGGAATGGAGGGACTGGCAAATTCCACTTTGCATTTTGTCACATTCAAACTTCATACCTCCCCCCTTCCAAACTGTGTCTCACCATCTGTTGAAGGGCAATACTCCTGTAAAATCACTTTATCCTCCTATCACTCCTAAAACAGGTTGTGAAAACTTAATATGGAAATATGGGTGTGGGTAGAGTTCTGGGCAGCGGCAAGAGAGGCATAGATAGGAGTGCTAAATGTTGCCACTGCGAAAGGTGAGTAGAGAAGCTTTAGAGTCCATTTTCCACTCAACAAACATTCTCTACCAGTGCCAAACACACACACATACACTCACTCACTGACTGAGGTTATGATGAGACAGGGCTACCTGTGTGTGCTCTCAGACCTACACTACTCTGGCCAGTCATAAACCTAGTCAACTGCACTTGGTAAGTGACTAATAAGCACTGATACTTGACCTGAAGTCAACTCAGTAAATATGTAAAATGCATGTAGCTGGTTAAAAACTTGCATTTATTTACAACTTTATTAAATATGCAAATCAAAACCAAAATCATAAGGTTGCACTAATATACTTGAAATGTCACAGATAATTACAGTCAATGTCAGCTACAAAAAAGACAAACGGTTAAAATTAATCCATCCATACTGTTTCCTTACGCAGACATTAAATTTCACAAAGGAACACCCCCAGCTCTAGTTAGCCCACCAAACAGATGTAGCTTAGAGTCGCAACTAATTGCAACCTTCTACAACATATAGTGCGACATAAATGCTATGAAGAATTATGACTGGGAATAAATTTGTACCAAACTCCAAAACAGGGCGCTTCCTTTTTGGTAGCCCTTTGGCCTCGTCATTGGGCGTCACACATCATAAATAAGTGGGAGAATGTCACAGGGTCTGTTTCCTGCCTAATTAAATAAATGTGTGCTGTGTGATGCTGTGAATGCCTAGTGTTGTGTGACTACCATATGCAAGACAAAAACACACACCAGTACTCACACATACAAAGTCCATCCCCACGTTCATTTTGTTAGGGTTGCACATGACAACATTTGATTTGATATGTTTATCTGCAAAACCAACATCGAAGGCTATAAAATCCAATTACATTCCCTGTATGTACAGTACAGCCTTTCAGATTCATATTTACTTTATTTTAAATGGATTAAATGTATTGTTTTCATTGTTTGATCCATTCTTCTTGTCCATAACCCTGATAAGCCTCCCCGTCTTCACATCATGATGCTGCCATGACTGTGCATTGCCATAGGAATGAAACTGGTTAGGTGATGAGCAATGCCAGGTTTCCTCCATTTGTAATGCTTAGCATTCAGGCCAAAGAGTTCTTGTTTCTCATAGCCTATGAGTGAGCGGTCACCTGTCTTTTATTGAGGAGTGTGACCACTTTACATAAAGGCCAGAATGGTGGGGTGCACTCAGCTCCAGGAAGGGTCTCATTGGTTCTGAACGTCCTCTATTTTAAGAAGAAATTTTCTTATTAAGAAGAAGAACGTCCTCTATTTTAAGAAGAAATTTAGATTTTCTTATCAAATTTAACTTTCTCCAGATTTGTGCCTTGGGACAATCTTGTTTAAATCTCTATGGACAATTCCTTTGACCTGATTTCTTGTTTGCTTGCTTGTTTGTTTGTTTGTTTGTTTTTTGCTCCCACATGTAGTCAGCTGTGGTAATTTCATATTGACAGAGGTGTCCCATACCACCAATTAAATTTACAACAGAACTGTAATCAAGAACACCTCAAGGATAATCAATGGAAACAGGATTCACCCGAGCTCAATTTCTGTTTATTATTATTATGTCTGATTATTTTTTAATATACTTACAGAACTGAGTAAAAATCTGTTTATGCTTTTTTAGTATTGAGTATTTAATGAAGAAAAAATGTAATCCATTTTAAAGTAAGGTTGTAACTTCCTGTAAATTGAGAAAAACTGTAAGTCTCTGAATACCATCTGAAAGCCCTATATAATTTTTTTTTGCAATGCTCATGTGAGAATGTGTAATATAATATTAGAAATGATAAAATCCAGAATGGTCTGCAACTTATTTTGTTTGCAATAAGCAATCAAACATGTATTTTTAACTCTATGAGTAATGTAATATAAAAATGACATAAAACTAAGTCACACTTGAATCTAATTTAAAATCTTTTCTAATTTGAAAAAATAAATTTTTTGTTGCCTTATAGTTGTCCAGAATTTCACTAATCTAAGGAGAAAAACTTATATGAACATAAAGCATTTATAACACTATTATGATCTGATTACATTGCAAGAGTTTGCCAGGTGGAAAAGTGAGAGAGTCTATTTTCTCAATAACCCTGACCTGAAAATGGCCCCAAAACACTGAGCCCTAAACTCACATGCCAGGCTTGAAACTTGTCAGTCAACACCTTCGCCCTCTCACTGTAACAGTAAATGTGTCCCTTGTCACCAGCAGTGAGCAAGATACTGCAGCCACGTGGCCAATTCTCCTGCAATGGCAAAGGGAGGACAGGACAGGCAAGGGCTGAAGCAAATGGCTGCCATTGTTCTTGTTCTCTCATGTGGGTTGCTTCCAAACTCATTTTCAGGATGGTGATCACAGTAATAGCCTTGTAATCACTTTTCAGTGGATTAGGGCAGAGGCACGGCATTGATGTTATGGCTTGTGTTGTAGTTACAAAGCCAGAGCTGAGCATGGGCTAGACAGTCAGAGTCAGGCTTGTATTAGAACCACTCTCAATTCAGAAAGTTTAAGATGTGTGTACTGTTTTTGAAACCTGCAGAAAGTCTGACCTAACTCCGCACACCCACAATTCATTTATTCATCTATTCGTTTATTCATACATTTTCCTTCTTCTTTCCATGGTGGGGATTGTGGTAGCCCACAAATTCCAGCTCCTCATGGGGGATCCACAGACTTTCCTAAGCCAACTGTGCCACATAATGTCTCCAGTAGGTCCTGGGCCTGGTCATATGTCTCCATCCAGCAGGACATGCCTGATAGAGCTCTAACAGGAGCTGACTGGAGGCATACTTGTAAGGTGTCCAACTCACATCAACTGACGTGTCGGTTTGGAGGAGCTGTGGTTCTACTCAAAGCTCTCCTGGATTGCTGCACTTGCAACCTTATTCTGATCCATTTGTCATTCTCAGAATATCCTTTTCCATCAATCGTGAATAAGATCCCAAGATACTTAAACACCTCCACCAGGGAAATGATCTCTCCCTTCACCTCAAGGGAGCAGTTATTTCTGTTGTATCCACCCATGTTGTTTTGTAATGAACGTCCTTATTTCTATAAACCAAAATATAATCAAATAAACATTTTTAAACTGATCTACTCACCATTTTTTTTTCCTTTGGTATACTGACTCTACAGCAGTGGTAGAACAAGTCATTCACAAAACAAATACTGGCACTTGCACCCACTGCTCAACTGGTTGAAACTAGCTCAAAAAACACAACACTAAACTATATAATCTACCAAATTTAGGAACTATATAATCTACCTAATTGAAAAAAGAGACAAGGTACTAGAAGAAGCTCTTCGTTTTTGCGCTCCACATCTATGTTTATAATTTTGAAAAGTGTTCTGCAAAGTTTGCTCAGAAAGCAGGCGGCTGCTGTACTGTTAGAAACAATTAAGTTCAAACCAAGCAAAGATAAGTAATTGAACCAATCGTTAACGACTCAATCACCTGACCATTTTAGACAAATCCTATTGGGTACAATACGTGTATCTGAGCTGTCCCAAATCTCTACATAATCAGGAAAACCATGGATTTTACAGTCAGATTCCACAACATTAGCACAAAAAAATGCAATTTTCTCATGAAATAACACACAACAGAGATTATACCACTATGATGGGCTTTTAAATATGCCTACCATAACAAGGCAAAATGTACTATTTTGTTGGTTTAAAGTAATATTTTTAATAGAGTTATTAAATTTACTGAATGTTATTGGAAATGTGGAATCATTGTCCTGTGATCTCACAGATCACTTCTGTATGCATTAGAGTACAAATATCCTGCTTCTCAACTTTATTGTTTTGTCAAGCAGGATCTCTGGCCCAATGCACACCTCTACTCTGTATTAGTGGAATTAAAAATCAAATCACACACCTCTGGTAATTAGCCATAACTGGTAGACCATTCTGCATAAGGGTTTGAATGTGATCTGTCATTGATCCACTAAGAGATATTTTACTATAAACATACAACAAAAGGTGATGCAGTGCTTCACAGCTACAAAGTCCACATTTTGGTCCTGAGCTCAGGTAAATGTCTGTGTGGAGTACTCTCCATGCCTGTGTAGCGAGACCAAGGTACCAATAAGAATTTAGATTACCGACCACGCCACCCAGGGGAGTTATGCCCCCCTTAGGAAAACTAACTATACAAAAAAAAAAAACCACCCACATTAAGCCCACATAAGGAACACTGGTTCGTACACAAGTAAACAGAGACAGGATTCACACTAAACAATTTCTTTATTGAATTCCTTTCAATGATTTTGTTACAACTCATAAAAAAAAGAATAGCAAACACTGCAAATATAACCAGGGTTCAGTTATTCTGTAGGCCTACAGGACAGAACACACACATAAAATAGGACAGGGGCTTACCACAGGGAGGCGATCTGGAAGGAGGGTCCAAAAAGACCACACGTGAAGCGCACACATACACTGCACAGCACACCCAGGTGACACTACACTGCCAGAAAGGTGAAACACACACAAACACAGGTACCCAGCCACCCGGTGCCAAGCCTCCCTGCCGGCGTCCCCCAACTCCTGAAACAGAACACACAAAAAGAAATGAACAAAAAAAAAAAGAAAGAAAGAAAAAAAAAAAAAAAACACATATACCAACAAAATTACACCAACATGCTCACATGCACACACAAACACACGCTAGCACCACACACAAACACGCACACACAAACACACTACCAACTACCCGCAAAAAACAGAAAAACACACACTCGTACAAACATCACCACTCTAACGATTTTAGCGCGCTGATGATCTAATTATACACACTGCGCAACAATTACAAAAAAACTGAATACACAGTATCACAAACAAAACAATAAAGAAATTCGCTAGAAACAAAACAGCAGCTCGCCGTCAGCAGACGGCCCCAATGGTTTGAAGTCACAGCAGCAAATCAGCAGCAGAAGTCACCTGCTAAATAAAGGACACCAAAGGCACCTATAAGCTCATATATAACTAGCTAATTAAAAAAAAAGATAAGAATTAACATAGTGACATACCACAAGCAGCGATGCAGAGGAGCTCCTTTAAAAAAAAGGGGAAACCTCCCAGTCAACCGACCACACAGCCTAATAGGGGCAGGTAACAGTGAATCAAGTGGCATACTAAAGCCAATATACTAAATATAGCAAGAAAGCTACATACCGGAAAGCAGGAACCGATGCAACACAACCTCAGGCTTACAACACTCACAGATGAGATATACGCACTATAAGCGCAAACAAGCAGCAACAAACTCCTGGAGCAGGACTCCAACAACTGCACCCTTTACAATCAAGGCACAGACCTCTACGGGCTCCGACTAACAGGAGAAAACCCAGGGTAGACGAGCAAACCAACAAAAAAAAACTGCCACTTACCTTAGCATCGCCAACGCCGTGCTTTTAAAGAAGCTCCGAGGCTAACAATTGTCACAAATCAGTCGCATCTAGTGATGTCATACAGGTGCGACACAACACCGTTGCTGTAGCTTAAAGACACAGGCACCTCAACATCTATCCACTACAATCTGCCCCCCGCTTCTTTTATCGTCGACCCGACGAAAAAAAACAAAACAACAAGACAAACACAGGGTATCCCAGAGTGTGTTTGGAAACCAGTTGCATCCCCTATTACTGGTCACTTACACTTCGCGGTAATCGGTGGGGATTGGAGTGTTGGCCCGCCTTAGCTCGCGTCGTACGACGCTGTGCATGATCACTAGAGCTATGTGAGGGCAATGTGTGCCAGGCCCCTAATGATTTAGAGGAAGAATTATTGGCTACTGGGTCCAGTCCCTCTGTTGGATGAATGGTAGCCACCTGCAGCCCCCCTGCAACGGGTGGATTTTCTACCGCAGGTGCCTCAAATATAGTAGGGGTATGCCTACTAAGGGTGGATACTGGCACTTGCTCACCCAAAAAGAGATCCTCCTCACTAGACGACTCCTCTTGGGCCAGTGAGGCCAACTCGCCCTGAGGGGCGTTGGTAGAAGGATTGTCTAAGTTCCGTGGTCCCACCACCCCCTTCAACATGCTACGATGGACATGTCTCCGCTTGGCCACATTGTCCACAGGGGCAATGGTATACACAGGGCCTCTATTAACTGGGGCCCGTAGAACAGTGTATATCACAGGGCTCCATTGGTCATGGATTTTATGGCGACCACGTACCCCCAAATCACGCATGTACACCAACTGTCCTTCCTTTAGAGGTGCGTCTCTAACCCGTTGATCATGCCTGTCCTTACGATAGGCTGCCGCGGCTGCCAGACGCTCCCGTGCCCCATCAAATGCCGTCTGCAGCCGGGCTTGATGTTCTTGTATCCAGTCACACACTCTTCCCCCTACGGGTTCACGGACTCTACCCAAAAGGAAGTCCACTGGTAGTTGTGGATCCTGCCCAAACATCAGCAGATGAGGTGATTCCCCAGTAGTCTGATGGGGGGTAGTATTGTAGCAAAACACCACCTGAGGTAAACAGGCAGCCCAGTCTCTTTTACGGGATACTGGCAATGTCCGTAGGAGATTGTGCAAGGTACGGTTAAACCGTTCACATTGACCATTGCCAGCAGGATGGTAGGGTGTAGTATGAGACTTTTGAATGCCATACATGTTACAGAGCTGCTGAATCAGTAGGCCCTCAAAACACCGCCCTTGGTCAGAATGGACGCGATTAGGTATTCCAAACCTATAAAACCACTCGGTTACCAAAACCTGGGCCACTGTAGGTGCTCGCTGGTCAAGTGTCGGAACAGCAACAGAGTATTTACTGAACACGTCGGTAATTACCAAAATGTTCTCAAGCCCCCTTGTGGTTGGCTCTAACGTTGTAAAATCCACTGCAATAATCTCATTGGGCCGTGATGCCAAGAGATGGCCCATGAAAGAGGATGCAGGGGGGCGTGAAGCCTTCGCCACCTGACACCTAGGGCATTCCTCACACCAATTCTGCACCTCAGCAGACATTCCGGGCCAGTAGCATCTCTGCCTCACCAGCTCTAATGTTCGACCAACACCCTGGTGTCCATGCTGTTGGTGGAGCTGGGTCAGAACCTCAGAGCGTAGTGAAGCAGGCAAAACCAACTGCCTATACTCCTCACCCCCGTTAGGATAAAACACCCTGCGGTAAAGAACCCCTTCACACTCTATTAAACGGTCCCACTGCCGCAAGAGTGTTAGGACCTGAGGGGAGAGTTCTTCCCGCTCCTCTCGAGTGGGACGCCGCTGATGTCTCCAAAACACCATAGCTCCCTGAATAGTAGGATCGGCTGCCTGTAATGAAGTCAAATCAGACGGCCCATGGGAAGGCAGGACAGAGATGACCAACTGCGTTGCCTGGATGCTCCCTCCCGGGGAGGCCATCCGCTGCAACAGTTTAGGGATAGCAGTTCCTGGGGCCAACGCTTCCACATCCCCTTCCACTAGTTGATACTGCCTTGACAAAGCATCGGCATTACGATTAGATCTTCCAGAGCGATATCTTAGCTCAAAGTCAAAGGATGCTAACTGTGCTGCCCACCGATGTTCCACCGCACCCAACTTAGCAGTGGAGAGATGGCTAAGGGGGTTGTTGTCTGTGTACACAACACATTTAGTCCCTAGCAAGTATTCCCTAAACTTCTCTGTTATCGCCCACTTGAGAGCCATGAACTCCAGCTTCATGGAGCTGTAATTACTCATGTTCCTCTCAGTGGGCTTAAGGGCTCTACTTGCATATGCCACCGGCCGCACCTTTCCATCCTGCTCCTGGGACAGGACCGCCCCCAGACCACTGTGGCTCGCATCCACCTCAAGTATAAAGGGAAGTCTGAAATCAGCATAGGCAAGGACCGGTGCTGAAACCAATTTACTCTTCAAACCTTCAAAACTGATCTCACATTCCTCAGACCATGCCTCTGCCAGACTCCGCCCAGAGGCCTTCCTGGACCTGCTGCCGCCAAGTTCTGCTACCAGCCGATGCAGGGGGGATGCCAACTTGGCAAACCCTTCTACAAAACGCCGGTAGTAACTAGCAAAACCAAGGAAGGAACGAAGCTCTAAAACATTAGTAGGGTGTTGCCAATTGGCCACAGCTTCTATTTTACTGGGATCAGTCGCCACCCCATGCTGCGAAATGATGTGACCCAAATAACGTACCTCCGGCTTAAAGAAAGCACATTTCTCGAATTTGGCCTTAAGGCCCTCCATCTGCAACCGAGTTAAGACCATCTCCAGCCTTTGCAAATGCTGTATTACTGTGGGTGCAAAGATAACAATATCGTCCAAATACAGCAGAACAGATTGGCATTGTTGGTCCCCGAACATGCGTTGCATAAGCCTCTGAAATGTACTGGGGGCATTACACAGGCCAAAGGGCATTCTCCAGCTCTGTGCCATTAAGCGGGGACAGATCAAGACCTCGTATCTGATCCTCAATTGTCACAACTGCAGGCAGTGTACCAGCAGAGGAGACAGTGATGGAACGGACCTCCACAATATCTTTAGGCAGACTAACAACGGAGGCAGTGCTTACTCGGCCCAATCGTGTACGTGGGTACAGCACTGCATCTGTGGTGCCTACGTTAACCACCGGAATATACACAGTGCCCTGGGCCACCTGCACGAGAGCTGGAGACACCAACAGCCCATCTGGTAGCCCCGAGTCAATTGGCTCAAATAGGGTACCATGACCAGCATATTGTTCTGAACAGGTGGCCGCCACCATCTTAACAGTGCCCCCTAGAACCCGCCAAGGTCTCCGTCCGCGGACATGCACAGTACCACCACCGTCAGGAGAGGACTGAATGACCACCTGGTGGCAATGTTGAAGTGCTTGAAAAACAGGATTAGGAGCAGTGGAAACAGATGGCAGATCAAACAAATCACAACCATGCTGACCAAACAACTCCTGATAGCATTTACGGATAACATTCATGCCAAGTACACCAGGGGCTGGGGAGTGCCCACCCCCGGGAGGATCCCTAACAACCAGAACACCACAGTTACCCATCACCTTACCACACAGCTCCACATCAAGCTCTAAATAACCCAAGTATGGGATCTCCAAGCCATTTGCTGCACGAAGCTGCAACCACTGGCAAGACTGCAACCGCTCTTGGCCCCAAGGTTCAAAGTTTCTAGAAAAGAGGCTCTCGGTGATAGTGGTCACCATGGACCCAGTATCAACAAGACATGGAACCTGAATTCCACCCATAAGAACAAGCAAATGCGGACAACTAGACATCAAACCCTCCACCCTGCCAGCAGAACCTAATGTTGTACTAGAGCCTGGGACAACCCCAGCCGGACTGTGGCTCCTCAGCCCGGCGGGTATCAGTTTCCCGACTGCTGGGTGGGTCGTGAGGACCTACTGTCCGGAAGCTGTGCGGTGTTCCATGAACCACTCAGGGAGGAACCCACAACTCTTTTACCCTCACAGTCTCTGGCATAATGACCTGGTTGCTGGCACCGCATACAAATGAGGGGTCCATCACGGGGAAAACGATTACGTCTGGGAGGATCCCGCATAGCAGCCATACTACGAGTAAGCTGATCTATCTGAAGCTGCTGTTGTCTTAGCATTTCTTTTAACTCTGCCAACTCCGACTTTGGCGCCTGATCGCCATAGGTGTTACTAGTCACTGCACAAGATGTACCTGCAAGTCCAAATGATCTTTCCACACTGGGGAGGGAGAAGCTACGGGGTCGTGGTGGCTCAGCCGAACCCTCCCGCTCCCATCTAATGGCCTCTTTGCGAACTTCAATCAGAGTGGCAGTGGGCTTGTTGCAGATCAACTGTTTTAATGCTCGACGGAGAGCACCCTCCCGCACATGCTCTACAAACTGATCCCGAAGCAGAACATCAGCGTTAATAATGCCTTCCGGTGCACGCCCCTTCACTTTGTCCATTAGAGTCATTAACGCTATAGAAAATTCTAGCAAAGACTCTCCCTCCTGTTGTTTTCGTGAGAAAAAGGCCTCCTGCAGGGCTACATAAGATTGAGGGCAACCATACAACTCTTGCAATATCTTAAAAATTTTGTCCGGATCCTCCCTCTCTGCCCTCAACCGATAACGAATCTCCTCCCTCGCTTCTCCCTCCAAGTGATCAAACAGGAAATATGCCTTATCGGTGGAGGACAAATGGCGAGCCCGCATACAAGCTGTAGCTTCCTCTACCCAATCTTCTATACTTATACCGATACTACCTCGGAATATGGGACACTTCCTCTCCCTTGGAATAAATACCAATCGCTCAGTAGCTTGTGCAACTGGCGTGGCAAAGCTAGAGGAAGCTTCATTAGAGGGGCCTGCCGGACTAACACTTTTAAGACGTTCATTTTCCGATCTAAGCTGGGCTATCAAATCCCGAAGCTCCTGCATTTCCTCTGCCATTCTAGCCAATTATCAAACAACCAAAACCAATAGTTAAGGAACTCACAAAGAGAAGCAAACTATAGGCTCCAGAAGAAAGCTGTACACTGTGGGCCGTTCCTGACACGGGCTGCTGTTTTGTTTCTGCAAGACACTTTCACTCACACATCACCTGCATACATTCATACACACAAACAATAAAAAGGCGAATCAATCAAATGAAATACAAAAACACACACAAAACAAAGTGGAATACCCGTCTCTGTTCTTATATGTGATCCTGCCGACTACGCCAAATATGTAGCGAGACCAAGGTACCAATAAGAATTTAGATTACCGACCACGCCACCCAGGGGAGTTATGCCCCCCTTAGGAAAACTAACTATACAAAAAAAAAAACCACCCACATTAAGCCCACATAAGGAACACTGGTTCGTACACAAGTAAACAGAGACAGGATTCACACTAAACAATTTTTTAATTGAATTCCTTTCAATGATTTTGTTACAACTCATAAAAAAAAGAATAGCAAACACTGCAAATATAACCAGGGTTCAGTTATTCTGTAGGCCTACAGGACAGAACACACACATAAAATAGGACAGGGGCTTACCACAGGGAGGCGATCTGGAAGGAGGGTCCAAAAAGACCACACGTGAAGCGCACACATACACTGCACAGCACACCCAGGTGACACTACACTGCCAGAAAGGTGAAACACACACAAACACAGGTACCCAGCCACCCGGTGCCAAGCCTCCCTGCCGGCGTCCCCCAACTCCTGAAACAGAACACACAAAAAGAAATGAACAAAAAAAAAAAGAAAGAAAGAAAAAAAAAAAAAAAAAACATATACCAACAAAATTACACCAACATGCTCACATGCACACACAAACACACGCTAGCACCACACACAAACACGCACACACAAACACACTACCAACTACCCGCAAAAAACAGAAAAACACACACTCGTACAAACATCACCACTCTAACGATTTTAGCGCGCTGATGATCTAATTATACACACTGCGCAACAATTACAAAAAAACTGAATACACAGTATCACAAACAAAACAATAAAGAAATTCGCTAGAAACAAAACAGCAGCTCGCCGTCAGCAGACGGCCCCAATGGTTTGAAGTCACAGCAGCAAATCAGCAGCAGAAGTCACCTGCTAAATAAAGGACACCAAAGGCACCTATAAGCTCATATATAACTAGCTAATTAAAAAAAAAGATAAGAATTAACATAGTGACATACCACAAGCAGCGATGCAGAGGAGCTCCTTTAAAAAAAAGGGGAAACCTCCCAGTCAACCGACCACACAGCCTAATAGGGGCAGGTAACAGTGAATCAAGTGGCATACTAAAGCCAATATACTAAATATAGCAAGAAAGCTACATACCGGAAAGCAGGAACCGATGCAACACAACCTCAGGCTTACAACACTCACAGATGAGATATACGCACTATAAGCGCAAACAAGCAGCAACAAACTCCTGGAGCAGGACTCCAACAACTGCACCCTTTACAATCAAGGCACAGACCTCTACGGGCTCCGACTAACAGGAGAAAACCCAGGGTAGACGAGCAAACCAACAAAAAAAAACTGCCACTTACCTTAGCATCGCCAACGCCGTGCTTTTAAAGAAGCTCCGAGGCTAACAATTGTCACAAATCAGTCGCATCTAGTGATGTCATACAGGTGCGACACAACACCGTTGCTGTAGCTTAAAGACACAGGCACCTCAACATCTATCCACTACACCTGCATAGGGTTCCTCTAGGTTCTCCGGTTTCCTCCAAAAACCATGGTGGAGCCTATCCTGGGAACACTGGGCATGAGGCTGAGACACACCCTGGATGGAACGCCAGTCTATCACAGGACACCATGCGCCCACTCATTCACACTTAGGGCAATGACTTACTGTGTTGGATGCTAACTTGGCTTTAACCTTTATTGTTACTACTAAAAGCTGATTTCCCTGCAAAATAGAAGCTTCTCACTGAGTCCAAGCATCAAAATGCTTGCTGATACAAAGGTGACACATAATGTCTCCAGCAGGTCCAGGGTCTAACCAGGTATCTCCGTCCAGCAAGACATGTCTGATACAGCTCTAGCAGGAGCTGACGGAAGGCATCATTGTAAGGTGTGCAAATCACCTCAGCTGACTCCTTGGTTTGGAGTAGTTGCAATTCTACTCCAAAGCTCTCCGAGATTGCCAAGCTCCTCACCCTATCACAGAGAGTAAGCCCAGACTGTACTTACAGATTATGACCATAGGTAAGGAAACATACACAAACTGACCGAGTAAACGGAGAGCTTTGTCTGAAACCCGAGCTCCTGCTTCACCACAACAGACTAGTACAGTGACTATAACACTGCTGCTGACCTGATCCATTTGTCATCTCACAACCTCTTTTTCCATCAATCATGAATAAGATCCAAAGATACTTAAACATTATCCCAAGATACAAAGCCTCAAGTTAATTTCTACCATTGTAACAAACTATGTAAACCATGTTGCTTAATATCAACCCAGAAACGCACACGTGCAATAATGAACAAAATGAAAATTGGTATGTTGTGTGTTTTAGTATAAAGATCACATATAACCCTGTTTACATTTTAGAGACTGGCAGAATCTTTATCTGGGTTAGGAAAAAGTCAGATGATAACGGGCTGTTATGAACAGCAAAAGAATCAAGTTCAGCAGGCCTGTTTCTGTGGGCAAGTGCAAGAGCTTTCAGCAAGCCTGTTACCATGGATTAGAGTTGTGCTGATAATGCTCTGTGCCTATTTTTTTCCCAAGTAATCAGTCAGTACAGTATTTAACCACGGGGCTTTTTGGAAATGCTGCTGTGAAATTTCCATAAAAGTAGTGTGAGGGTTTGGCTTTGACTGGTCAGGTCCAGGTGAAGGCCATGAAGGAATGCAACGCCTGTTCTCCAAACTTGCATTCAGACACGCACCCTTCACATATCTACAGGTCTCTATACATAGCCTGACAAAAAAAAAATGGCATGGCACTGGTACAGTCCTCCATGTTAGCCCCAACTCAACGGACACAGTCTTAAGCCAGCATTCATAATAACATTTTATGTGACAAGCATTATAAAGGTGATTTATCATACACATGTGTGTTGGTAGAATATTTCCCAGAATGTTTAACTGTTGAAAGGGTGGGGGGTTGTGGTGCTCTGGATTAGCTCTGCATTATAAGGCAACTTGAATGATGGCTGTTCATCGTCCATCTATTGAGCGTTAAACAAACTTCCTGTGAAAATAACGAGCGTAACGAATGGAGTAGCAGAATGTGAGTGCTGAGGCTTAGTCAAGGACAGAGGAGGCCCACTCTCTTCACAGTGAAGAGAAAAGCATGCCTCAGGCAATGGCCAGTTATTACTGGCCTGCATTATTTATGGCTAAGGGATCTGCTTTATTGTTGCTGTGCTGTTGACAATTTCTCTTAGTCAAAAACCTAACTCTGCTGGATATGAATGTACACAGTAAATACTTCAACTTCACAACACATAACACCCAAGGGCCAGCCAGTCAATCAAAATATACAAGACCATAACATTTTCACAGTTTCAATAACACAGCAGATAATTATGAATGCACAGAATAGTAAGATGTAGCTTATGTAGCTTCATATTCCACAGTTTGATACATTTGTTGTAAATAATCAAAAATACAGTTTCTTGTTGATAGCTTTTGAATAAAGAACAATCTAAGTCTGGAATTAATTTAGGCTCATATTTAGGCTGAGACTATTTAAGCGTATTTAAGTAGAAAAATAGCAAAGGTATACTTATAGATCCATGTATTCCAAATGTGTTTGTTGTACTTACGGTTTATTTCAGAAAAATGTCATATGCAAATTATTTGAATTTTTTTTTCATACCAGTAGCTATTCTGGTTATGACCATTTTGTGTGATTCTTAATGAACACTATATATTTACATGTCAAATTTATTTAATACGACCACACTATGTTCTCCTGCAAAATGAACGTTTTAATGAATGTTTAGCAGTCATACTTTATACAAAACAAAGTAAGAAGTTCCTGTCTAGTGGCTGTAAAAGACATTTACTTCCTTGTATTAGAGTCCAGCAACCAGAGTATACCACCTAACAGACTACTATCCCACATCTGTTCACCATTCACCCCCCAAATCCATACAACCCTCTGAAGACCAACTCTCCCCAGCCGTGGCTTCTTAAGGTCAGGAGGCAATCTGAGACCTCACTGCCAGGCCTCAGCCCCCTCATACCAGAACCCACAATCCACACTACAGCTCCACTCTTCTCATATTCAGATGTGTCCCAGGCTCTGTATGAAATGAAAGGTCTGATCCAGTGTTCAGTTCATCAGCAGGGTCTCTCACATGATCTGCAGAATCTCTCCAGGCCGGACTTCTCTCATTAGAGGAGGAAGTGTCTCCGCGGGACTCCTCTGTACTCGGCGGGTTCTGATCCACAAGAGACAGAGGTCTAAGCCAGAGCTGAACATTTTCCATCTCTTTTTATCACTTTATCAGGGCCAGTCTCCTAAGGGCAGTACTATTGCAAACATCTCTTTTCCTCTCTCTGACACTTTTGTCTACTTTATACTTTCAACAATTTTTAAGACAGGGTCAATAATTTTTGAAGTTTATCTGAAGTTTATCTGTATCACACATCAGTGCAGATGTGTTTATGCCTAATAGATATCTCACTTTGAGTCAGAATGTAATCGCTAATGCTTTGAACTTGTCTCCATTTGGCGGAAGACCCTACTTCAACCTCTGTTCTCTATGTTCTGTTCATTCTCTCCCTCATGGCTTCCCTGTGGAGAAAAAAGCCAAAAACAACCAGTTCAGAGAGAAATTAAAAGCATGGAAGAAGTTTTTACAGGGCTGCAACCAGTGAGAGACAAAATTAAAAGAATGGAAGGAATTGTATTGTCTCACCAAACTGAATGTGAGTGGGATTTCAGTTTAATCATGACCATGAAAATACTTGTAAATGTATAAATGTATGTAACTACTATGAAGTATTAAGTAGAAATGATACCATATCTGCCTTTTGACATCATCCCATTTGATCAAACTAAATAATATGATAATATGATAAAAGCACCAGATTCAGGTCTGATTTTTGTCCTTATGCAACAACTGGACATTTGTTAATGCAATATCATAACTGCAACATGCTTTCTTTATTTATGGCATTATAACAAAGTTGGCATGTCATCATAAATATGATACATTTACTCAAACACCTACATACATACGTAATTATTGTTTATTCTCTACACACACAAAATAATGAATCCATGACAGAGAAAAAGATAAACACAAGAGGGCAACAGTTTACCAGGAATTAAACCAGCTACCAACTTTTTCAATTCCTGATTCATTCCAGACATTCTCAGACCCACAGCAATGCTGTCCACATACCACAGGATATGGCCTTAGCACATCATCAGTGTTCGGTGTGTAACACTGTGTGTCTATAAAGGCGCAACCTCATAAGCACATAAATTTGCTCATGGGGCCACTTGATTGGCAATGCTACTGGCACAGAGAATATCATCATACAAATAAATGTGAATTATTCTTGGAAACAATGTCCAGATTTGATGGAGATACTCCAAATTATGAAATCATGCACTCAACAAAATATCCACTCATTACTAGAGCAGAGTTTAGGAAACAGGTGTTTCTAATACACAGGGATGTCTTCATGGTCCACTACCCATTCAGATGATTCAGATCTGATATTTCAGAGGTGAAACTGAGCACTGATGGGAGATGATTTGAGAGGGACCAAGAAAGAGAGCGGAATAGGGAGAGTAATTGAGAGCGAGGGGAAAAAAAGACTCACTTCTGAAGACATCCATGTAATAGATGCTGATTGTGCTTCTAAATCACTGGTTTCTGTGCCTGGATAATGAGAAGTATAACCAAGACAAGAAGAGTGACCAAAAATATATTATTACTATATTAAAAGCAGACATAAATTGTGAAATGTAAAAAACGATCCACGTCCAACCAAGCCAGTAAGTCACTCTCTGTCTTTCTCTCAGAGCTGGTGGTATATTAACATGCATCATAAACAGCAAGGGTTAATGTAACATGTACGTGAGATTTTTATCAAACAAACAGCAGCATTAATCCTTTATTATTTATTTATTTATAATATTCATTTTCAGATCCTCATGAACTTACTCTGTCTCATGCACATGGCAACAATAGAGACATATGTTTGAAGGAGACACAGATTTACATTCACTGTCCAGTCCAGAAGACCAAGCTCTCAGTCATACCTTATGAGAAGCATACTGGCCTGTCTCCTCACTTTCATGCTTGAAAAAACTTTGAACTTTCAACAGTTGTTGTAAAAGTGGCGTGTACAGCATTTTAAAATGTCAAAACATGAGCTTTGGTTTGTGTCTTTTGAGTCCTGACAGATATGTCCTTTATTACACACAATGTTGACAAAAAAATTGATTTTGGTTGCAAGCTTATGACCAACTATTTACATTTCCTGCATATTTGGGAAGCAAATGATTGCCCCTTCTTTATCATGTTGATATACTTATTTTGCAATCAGTTGAAAGAATAATTCTTACACAGGCTCAAAAATAGTGTATGTTATAGGAATTGAATTGCATTGCTGAGGTTTTGTGCTTGGCACTTATATTTACTGCACATTTGTTTTGTCACATAGCACTTAAATACTTTACACTTCTACAGCACTCCAAAACATACATTTATTACTCTGGTATTCTATGTTTTCCACACATCAACATTCAAGCTTAGTGTCTAAAAAAGGTGATACACTCCAAATTTAGTTAAGTAAGTTCTAATAAAATAGGCAAGGACAAATTTACCAAAAGTAACAGTCCTCCAAATCCAGTTCCTGTCCATCAGTGTCCTTCAGGTTAACTTTTTCCACTTTTTCAGGTGAATAATATTCACTAAAAACACTGCATAATGTTTCCATTTCTCTGAAATTACTTTGTTGTGAAGCAGATTGATCTGCTTTTATCATTTAACACAAACAACACCTAGGTCAGCTTTGAGTGTCCATTATTTAGATAAAGGATGTGTGTGATAAGAAATGATTCAATGAGTCCATTATTGCACCAAATCTCACTAGAATCCGTCATGTGCACCTTCATAAGACAAAGACTTCATTTGCTTCAATACTGCATTGGATTGAGATTGGAAAGTACATAAGGCAGGTTCATATGAGCTTATATGTATTTGCCTATTTTTGGCATGTATCATAAGGAAAATTACATAAATAACACATTTATGTTGTCCGTGTACATCTGATTAGTGCTTTAAAGTCTGCACATGAGATGATTAGCCTCTTTTTAAAAGGCTTCAAGATTTGCTCTGTACCTTTGTCCATCAGCAACATATGAAGTACACACCAAAGATCTGATTTTTAAAAAACGCTAAAATTCTACGATAGCAGAAAAACAGACTGAGAAACAGTTTGATATGACTTCTCGCTCTGATGACACACAAAGTTTCACCCTGTTTTTCATTCTTTTAAACCATGTGCATAGACATTTGAGAGGAGGCGCTATACTGGCGACCATCGCAGGCTGTGGACACCTGCTGGCTACTGCTGGGATTTCCTATCATGTGCATGCTGTCCATGCTGCCACTGGATAGGTACTGACGCTCAGCAAAGGCCCCGGCAGAAGAGGATGAGCACAGCAGGCTGGCCTGAGATTTCTCTGAGTTGGTGGCCAAGCGTGGGGAAGCTGGGAAGTTGTATCCATAGAGGTTGTAGGGATTGTGCAACGAAAAGGCATTATATGAGCCCTGCTGCATGTGGTGATGACTCCCAGAAAACATGTGAGCCGAGGAAGGTGAAGTCCCTGGAGAAGAGGATGAGCCAGAGGCCGTACCTGCCCCTGCCTGCATCACATACTGGAGCTGGGAGGTGGGGAAAGATGACAACTGACTTCCATAAGCATCCATTTTGCCACTGCTGCTGCCTCCGCCATTGCTACTGGTGGGCAATGAGGTGTGAGTGCTGCCCTGCATTCCTGCTGCAATTAAAGAGGAAGTCCTCTGGGGCAAGAAAGAGTCTGAAGGCTGGGTGGAGGCCATGCTGCCACCTGCTGACTGGAGACGGCCGTAGGATCCATCAGCCAGTCCTCCGTAGCCCTGTAAGGTTGGCATATTGCTTCGGGCACAGGCAGGATACTCAGACAGCCCCAGGTTACACAGCTGGCTTTCCCTGCAGCCCACATTGAAGGTGTTGGGAGCAAGATGGAAGGTAGGAGGAGAGCAGGAGGGAGAGAGAAGGTGAGTCGCACTTGAAGGAGATGGTGTACCGGTGCTCGAGGTAGTAGGAGATGTGCCAGTGCTCCCTCCTGAAAAGCACAGTTAGCAAACAGTAAGAGATTTTAAAAAGAAGACCAGACAACCGGACATGTGTAGAGTAAAACTGATAAAGCATCTACGATTCTATTGCTACTCAGCCTTCAAAATGACCTGGATGATTGGAAATCTACATAGACAAGTCCATATTCAGATACAAAAATAACACCAAATACAAAGACATACTGTATATGCATTATATAAAGAGTACTTGAATATATACACAAGAACAGTGAAATAGTAAGACAGGGCCAGTTCTAAAAACAGAATCACTAGCCAACAATCATATTGAGAGTAATCTCTCGTTTCAGTCCGGGAACAACGTGCAGTCACAGAGGCTCCTAAGGACAAGCAATGCATCCTAAACCTCCTCGTGGAACAAGAGAGCCCTGTTCAAGTTTGGCAACAAGTGCCACTTGGAGGCATATAATGGATAGTATCTCTCCAGAGCAATAATCAGCAAAATCCCCGCACTCATAAATAGTGACAAATTCTCTTTAAAGTTCAGCTAGTATCTAAAAGCTGAATTTATCCCAGAAATAATGTGACGTGAATGTCGTCATGTGAAATGTGGCATATACATATATATAGTCACATGAGATCTTGCCTTCCTTTCCATCATATAAAAAGCATCATTCATAACATAGAAGGGAAAAGACACTTGGCAGATGCAAAGCATATATATCAAAGTCTTGGAACTGAATGATAGCTGTGGGATATCTATAATCACATATTTCTTTATTAATGAGAATCTGGCCAGTGGTCACTTCATTGTTTCGAAAATTTAGACTGAGCACATGGTAAGGAAGGAAAATATCGTGCAGTCAGTCCAAAACAATTCAGGACTCTGAGTCTTGGCTGAAGTTTGGGCCAGCTCCATATGCCTTCGATAATACAGCTGAGCTCCACTCTGCGTGGTACTGCTCTGCTGGCTGAGTGAGAGAGGAGATCTAAGGGTGATGTCATGTTTTTCCCCCTATTGTCGGGCAGGGGTGAGAGGGCCTTCAGTGGTGCTGAGGGAATAAGCTGATTACTCAGAGAGAGCTGGCTGCACTGCTGGAGAGATGAAATTCTAGGGAGGAAGAATGTCTGCACAGAGTACCAAAAGTTCATCAGCAGTGTGGGACTTTAATTAACATTTAATCTATTAGGGTTCGTGATGCTAAACAGATGTCTGTTCATGATAAGTATTGGCTTTAAGTCACTGTTACGGTTTGAGAGAGGAGATTTTGCGGTAATGTTTGATTTTCCAGGCCATTGATATTAGCCATGGCTATTAAAAAAAAAAAAGGCTACAGTTACGACTATCCAGGACAGAGGTAATTGTATTTTATGATTTCTTTTTCACAAGCGTTTTTTTTTTTTTTTTTGGGGGGGGGGTACATGAACAGGTCTATGGTGTCTGCGCTCTAGTCCATCACTAAGCTCAAGACCACAGTCTTTTTACTGTGTAGTGTCCGTCTTGTGGTGATATAAGGTAGGCTAATTTTAATTATTTTTTCATGTGTCTTTAATATTATTTTGATGTTCTTTCCACACACCTTGCTGTTTCTGCATATTAGTGAAATCCTCAAATGTAAGCGTCCTCACAGGTGGTCTCCAAAAGGCATATGTTTCCATGATCGCCTCCAGACCTGTCCTGTAGAAGAGAGTGGAAAAGGGTCAAGACCAGAAGTGAGGACACAGGGACGATGATAATAGGGAAGCAATGGATGAATTAAAAAATGAGACAGAGGAAAGGAGATATGCGAATAGAGTGTCAGATCATTTGCATGTGGAAGAGAAGAGATGCAAAGAGAAGTCAAGAGAGGGAGTTGGAGGAAACCAAAGCCTGTAAAAAGGAGCAGCTTTTTACTGTGCACATAAATCTGGGTGATGTTTCATCTCAGCCCCATACATGAATCTCCTTCCTGTGTGATTTACTCCCCTGTACTGGGAGAGGCAGCACAGCCTCGGGCTCGGCTCAGCCTGCACAACACAGCTTCCTTTAGGGACTGTAAGTCTCCACTTACTCTTGCTCGTTAGGCACACACGCTAATAATACAGGCTTTGGCCAGAACTGCACTCCATCACAGAGTAATCCCTCAAAACCAATGGGTCAGGATGAATATAAATAAAATGGCTAAATGCACAGCTAAGCATGCCAACCTGGTATAGCAATGAGCATACTGACTGTAAATTTTTGCAAATATATTGATTTAATAACAGATGTTAGACAAATGCATGGAGTCTGATCCTATATTATAAGCTGTTCTGCAGTATTCATGATCTTCAGTGGACAAATGGAACTGTGGTTACTTAGTGGCGAATATACAGCTTTATTACTCAAACAGACTTATATTTTTTAAAACCATAATCTGAGTTAAATAAGGATAGATGTGTGAGTAATTATATTTTCTGTCTATAAATATCATACACTCAAATAATGTTTTCATCTGTATTTTTTGCTGCAGTGAACATGCTAGTTCATAAATCAGGCCTTCTATTGTTTGAAAAATGAAAAAAGATGTCTCAAATATCTGTGCTGATAATGCTCTCCAGATGGCAGCAGGCTTTCATGTGCCGAGGGTCTGTTCCAGCCTTTCTCTTGTTGTATGTTAATTCAGACTCACATCTTATAGTGATGGAGAGCAAAGTGAAAAGTATTGTATTGAAGATGGAACAATTAAAAGAATGAAGACGGAGTGAATAAGGATACAGCACATACAGAGATGGATGTTATGAAAGGGAAAGGAAGAAAACGCTTTGCCCTGGATACCTTTATTACAGATCAACAAGGATTTCTTGGCAGGCGACGCAGCAGGTGTGAGACAGCACATGGCAGATTAAAATGCATCTCCAGAGATTTATTTTCATATTCAAGGCAACATTTGAGAAATATCTTTGTTTGGTCAAGCAGTATGGAGATTACAATAGAAGGATTGATTACATCAGTGCTCATGAAAATTTACCTGTTTCTCCCCGAGTCGCGGAAACCTTTAGCAAACGGATTGCGGTCAATCTTTAGTCGGGTGATCTGCAAGACGAGAAGGAGGAAATCAAAATAAGTAAAAGTAATATTAAGAGCAAAATAATAATTAATCGACAGAGACTTTCACTGAAGACTTTATTTTCTTGTAAACTCTTGCTCTAGAAAGCTTTAGATTTGTTAGTCTTTGCAATGTCAGCCACACTGGAAAACTGTACATGCTGAAAGGTGCTGCACTGTGATACAGACCTGTTGGTTTTGATACGCTGTGACTGTAGTGAAAACAGTTTCAGGGAAGCTGAAAGTCTTCACTCCCTCCCCAGTGGGCACTGGCTTAGTAGGAGAGAGCTCACTACTGAAGTCCTTCCGGATCACATGGACACGTGGTTGATACTTGTGCATGGAGTGTAGGATGATCTGAAGGAGGAAGATGCGAGTTTATTTGTGGTATTTGTCTATTCTATTAGATTATTTATACACGTGTCATTTAAGGGAAAAATGCAGAGCTGGGAGTGAGCTCATGGTGAACATTCACTACCACTGCGCTGCATCAGAGCTACAGATAAAGCCTCTCTTCCAGCCTTGGTTTGGCTTTCATTAATTCATTGATCCCAGGGTCAGACGGACTCCCCCAGAGCCGGAAAGGTCAAAATAGAGAGAGCAGGGAATTGCAAAACAACTTTGTGACAGCAAATGTAATATACCTATGCCTTATCTTCTTGACCTTATATAACTGAATGGCCCAGGAGAGCTTAGGGCAAGACTGTACCACCTAACCTCACAAGGATCTTACTTCAGGGAGCCAGAGCAAGCATGACCAAAATCCCACAGCAGACAAAACATCAACCTGGGTCATTTTAAGAGTTATGCTAAGAGTTCGGCTACTTGTGTATAAGACATGCTTCAGCAAAGAAAATTACGGCAACAGCAAGTGGCAATGTGCACTGATTATGTGCATCGATTTTCTGTTAAGCGGCTTTGAGACAATGTCCATTGTTAAAAGCACAATGCAAATAAAATTAAATTGAATTGATTATGATTTCCACTGACAGTATAACCAATATCATAACCAATAAATTACAAAAAAAACATTTGCTGTTTTGAAACTAACCACATGGAATTCAGGGTCTTAACCATATTTTGAAAATATGGTTACGTGTTTAAATTTTACACATTTTAAAAGTTATATATAAAATAAATGTATTTTTCAAGGATATGATGAATAATGTGAACATGAGGGAGAAAATGGAAGGTAATAAAAGGGTTGAATTGTCCATCATAGCAAGACATCTCACACAGGACGTTCCACTGTTAACTTCCACTCTGGCTCCAGGCGAACAAAAAATAAAAGTCTCTTTTTATAAGGCTGTGGTAAAAGAAAAAAGGCCCTTCTCCATTTTCCAGAAAAACACCAGCCCACTGTAGTTCTTAACACCCATATGTTTTTACATTTGTCAGAATGGTAGAGTGATAGCATCACCGATTCAAACAAAAACATCTCCACATGTACAGACGATGCCAGCAAAGCACTACTTGCCATAAACTTGGCATAAAATGGCCATTTTGAGCAGACAGACTTTACATCTAAAATCCGGATAAGGGATGTCTGATTCCGATAAGGAAAAGAAAGAAAAAAAAATCTTTTTGCTATTGAGTGTCAAAGCTGTTCATATTTAGCACTCGTAAACTGTTCAGAAACAAAAGCTAAAAATCTTATGAAACAATACTTAGCACATTAGGCTTGCTGATATATCACTCCCATTATTCTACATTGCTATGACTGTGTTACTCATAACCATGACAACATAGCAGAATATGTTGAATGTCAGCAAGAGTTGTTTAAAGCTCTTTTAATAAAACCACCTTCTCTGTGCACTCACACTGAACTGCAAGGAACAACAAAGAATTATAGTAAGAAAAATGTAAAACATAGGTCAGTTACCAACAAGATTCATATGTCACACTTTACATCAGGAACAATCACATCAGATAAAAATGTGAATTTCTTCCTGCACAACGTAGCGTGCATGTATCCCATTTGTAGCTAGTAACTGTTCAGTTGTGAAATATAGGGAGCATTAATCAAGTGCGTTTTGACCTGGGAATAAGCTGAAAAACCTTTTATTATAGAGAAAGGCTACAGATGTCAGGAAAGGCCATATGGTGTGTGATCCATCAGCTAGCATCTTATACTTCTGAATTTTATTAAGTGGAAGTGGGTGAAAGAACAGGTGAATTGCTTTAAATGTGTGAAGTCACTTACTGATATATGAGACACTATATTATCCAGGTAAGCTTTATCAGGAGTTATCTTATAGCCTAATAAAGTACGGTATACACGACAAAAGCACAACATATACATGACAAAAGCAATCGTAATAGTGAATAAAACATAATTAATCCCTGGTAAACATCCCAAATGATGGAGATCTTATTGTAATAAGCTAAACTCACATGTCCTTGGTCATCCAGCTCGTTGTTGGTGAGTTTCAGTTTGTCAAAGCTGACAACCTGTCTCATCCACGTGTCCCCAGAGGCCAGTGAATCCGGATGGATATACACACGTGGGGGTACAGGAGAGTCTGCATTTCCAGCCACCATCCACTTTGAGCTGTGATAAACATACCTGCAAATACAGCGAAGTGATATGAGACACACTAATCCAAGCAACACTTGGATTTGATTGGATTTGACTCAATATGAATGTTTTGAATATTCATAACTGATATCTGAATTTATGACCTAATAACAACAATGCCAGAGATTTGTCTGCATAAAGATAAATAAATATTTCTACCAATTTACTAGATCAAACCTGTCAAAATATCAGATCTGACGTGCAACCTTTGGGTCTAATCCCACCCCTCTCTATTTAGTTGTTCTTGACACTGCTGACAATTTAGACTCTACAAACTGCTGTCTAATACACAGCTGGTTGCCTTTAGTTCTGGTCTTTAGTTCTGAAAGTATTTATCTGCAGCGCCTTTGCCAAAGTTATCGGTCAACCCTAAAACATGGATATAACTCTCATTTTACCCAATTGTTATTGCTTGGCATGATTAAACATCATCTGTGGCCTCCTTGCATCCTTTTTGTTGCAGCTTTCGGCAAATACACACACACACACACACGTGTGCTTATGGACATGGACACATACATACTTCACACATATTGAGTGCAACCACATGAGAAATGATATGCATGGATACATGGGTACATGAATACATAAAGGGAATGTAACACTAAAGAATACTGACACAAACACAGAAAAGAACACACACACACATACATAAAATACCAGGCGTTTCTGTAATTTCCTGTTTGGAGTCCTGTTTAGGGTTATGCTCAGTGTAGCAGGGAAAGTGTTAAAGAAGGGAGAAACCTTAGCTCCAAACAGAACTGGAAATTTGATTAGTCTTCTTTCATCTGACATAAATCTACCATCTGGCACCAACACAATCAATAAAGATCAGACTTTATGTGACACCCTTTGGAGAGTTGTGAGGACATATTCATATTTAAATAGAAAGTCCATATGGAGTCATACATAAACAACAATAAAAGGAAATAAAATAGCTAACTCTCTTGCATGATCATAAAGTTAAAAATTGTACACACACACAGACACACACACACACACACACACACGCACACACACACACACACACAACATAGGCAAGTTACAAAACAGAGAAAGTAAGATAAAACATGCAGGGCTTTCCTCATTGTACAGTGACAGAGAGCACAAATGTACATGTACAGCTATACACAGATGTAACGGGTTATTATTATTATTTTTTTTCCAGCCGTCTGCCACATTAAAGAGAAAAAGTAAATCAAGTAATATATAAAGGAAGATTTAACAAATCTAGTATAACCTCAACCTTCCTTAGAAAGGGCAGTGTGCCTAAGTAAAGTGTGTAAAGTCCAATAAAGGCTGTGTTTCCAGACTCCAGACCTCGAGACGGATAAAGCATTCCAGTGACAGATTTGCGCTCTATTTGCAAAGCCTTGTGGTAAATTCCCCAGCCAGAAAGAAAATCCCATTTAATTTTACAAGATCTTTTGACTTCTAAAATCCTCCATGATATTCGAGGACCCTAAATGACTCTCTTCAAGCTCTGTACCACAGTCTTTGAATAACTGTGGTTCTATTTTGAATACACATGCAACATTAATTTAAACGTAATTGAAATTTGAATAAAGACAACTATCAAAGACTCCAGGAATCAAATGACATGTTCCTTAGGTCAGGAAGCCATTCGTTTTTAAGGTAACGTACTAGTTTTAGTACCTTGGTATCACACACATTTAGTCCCATCATTATTACTAACCCAAATATTACGTGTTACACCCATCTTAATAATACCACACATTAAATAATTTCTATTGTCTCTATTAGTACTTTAAAGTAAGCGTAAACAACCTAAAATAATACAATATTAATGGAGCATCAATAAAGGTATCCTACCTCTTCTAAATTATATTTGGCACAAGAGGGTAAAAACACAAAGGAAATATAGACATTTTTACACCGGTGTGAAAAGCCTTGAAATACAGGGCAGGATTTCAAAATTTTTGGC